>NW_024104959.1:0-82015 GCF_003945595.2 Pipra filicauda | reverse complement strand
CCAGAGTGTACCCAGGTGGCCAAGAAGGCCAATGGATCCTGGCCTGGCTCAGGAACAGTGTGGCCAACAGGTCCAGGGAAGTGATTCCTGCCCTGTACTCAGCACTGGTGAGGCCACCCCTGGAGTGCTGTGTCCAGTTCTGGGCCCTCAGCTCAGGAAGGACATGGAGGGGCTGGAGCAGGGCCAGAGGAGAGCAACGAGGCTGGGGAAGGGACTGGAGCACAAGTGCTGTGAGGAGAGGCTGAGGGAGCTGGGGCTGTTCAGCCTGGAGAAGAGGAGGCTCAGGGGAGACCTCCTCACTCTCTGCAACTCCCTGACAGGAGGGGGGAGCCAGGGGGGGTTGGTCTCTTTTCCCAGGCAACCATCAGCAGGACAAGAGGGCTGGGTCTGCAGCTGTGCCAGGGGAGGTTTAGGTTGGAGATTAGAAAGAATTCCTTTCCAGAGAGGATGCTCAGTCATTGGAATGGGCTGCCCAGGGAAGGGGTGGATTCTCTGTCCCTGGAGGTGTTTAAGGACAGACTGGATGTGGCATCAGTGCCATGGGCTGGGAACCATGGCAGGGTTGGATCAAGGGTTGGACTTGATGGTCTCAGAGGTCCCTTCCAACCCAGCTGATTCTCTGATTCTCTGATTCTCTGAATGTATCCCACGATGGTTTTAGGTGATTCACGCAGTTATTTGGCCAATTCCAGCAATTGGCTTCCTGCCCGCTGTCGTGCACAAAGAACTCCAAGTTCGTGGAATCATGGGATGGTTTGGGTTGGAAGGGACATAAAGACCATCTCATTCCACCCCCTGCCATGGGCAGGGACATCTTCCACTAGCCCACATTGCCAGTGGTCCCTGGGCTTCACAAGCCTTAGGAAGAAGCTGAGAGTGTCACCGCTGGAATTTATCCCAAGTGTGATGACGCTGCTCAATGCAGGAAGGTTTTCCAAACACACCTTATTTTGAACAGATTTCTCTTTCCTTGTGGCTGGAATCTCTGTTTTTACACAAAACAAGAAGCTTAGAGGTGTCAGATGAGAATCTGGGAAGCACTTTTGAGCAATAACACATTCAAATATTTTCTTGCTCCAGTCGTGTCATCTTCTAATTTTGCTATTCAGCACTCCCAATCTCCAAAGCCTGGCTTTAGAACAGACCAACCCTGTCTGAGCATCTCTCTGTGCATTTAAATTTAGGCCTTGTATAGAGCACTAATTTTGACACGTTTCTGTGACAGTCTTGGGTCCTTCCAAGAAAACGGAATGTGTTGGTTTTAGATGAGCAAATTCAGATTCAGGTCCTGTATTAGAAGTTTCCCACTTCTGCTTCGTGGTCTGATCTTCACACGGAAGATTTCTTCCTCTTCAAGATTAGGAGGAAACCAGCGGCAAGTCTGGTTCATCTTCCCTCTGGGAAATATTTCTAGGGGAGCAGGTCCCACCTTTCTGCTTGGTTGGTGCTGACAGACCATGGCAGGAGTCAACGTTGTCAGGTTTTAAATGTCAACAGGATTAAATTTTCTGAGGTGAAGCCTCCTCTGGACCTCCCCAGCAGAGAAGAGTTTGTGTGACTCATAGAGCTGCACTTTCATCCCACAGAGTCACAGAATCATGGAATGGGTTGGGTCGGAAGGGGTTCCAAACCCACCACCATGAGCAGAGACACCTTTCACTAGACCAGGTTGCTCAACTCATGAATCACCTCATTTCTCCCACTTTGCTTTCACTGTTGTGTCTGCCCTTAGAACCCTGTGGTGTGGGAGATCCTCACTGCTTGGAAAACATGTATTTTTCCACACAAAAATCCATGATTTTCAGAAAAGGGAAAATCTCAGTGATCAGCCCTGGCTGACCAGTGGGTTGAGTTCCTGCCTTTCAGCTCCATGCCTTCCTTTTTCTGGAGAACACCCTCTAAGTCCTCTATAAAAGATCAACTGCAAATCCTTCTGCCACTGCAAATAGTGGAATAGCTGGAATGACTCGGAGCTTCATTCACGGGGACTCTGCAAAATCAAAGGGGCAAATTGATCTGACAACATCAGCCCAGACCAGGTTGCTCAACTCATGAATCACCTCATTTCTTCCACTTCGCTTTCACTGCTGTGCCTTCCCTTAGAACCCTGTGGTGGGTCGACCCTCAATTCCCCTCCCACCAGCACGGCCTGGTGGGGGAGATCCTCGCTGCTCGGAAAACATGTATTTTTCCACACAAAAATCCATGATTTTCAGAAAAGGGAAAATCTCAGTGATCAGCCCTGGCTGCCTGGTGGGTTGAGTTCCTGCCTTTCAGCTCCATACCTTCCTTTTTCTGGAGAACATCCTTTAAGTCCTCTATAAAAGATCAACTGCAAATCCTTCTGCCACTGTAAATAGTGGAATAGCTGGAACGACTCGGAGCTTCATTCACGGGGACTCTGCAAAATCAAAGGGGCAAATTGATCTGACAACATCAACCTGCTCAGAGTACAAGGCATTCAAATGAATTCCTTGTTAGGAGCAGCATCTCCAGGAGTATCCGTGTCCTCAGTGTTTTCCTGGGGCCGCGCCAACGGTGCCTCCTTGTCTGATTCCGAAGGGCTCTAATTGAGTGATAATTGCGAGTTCCTCTCGGGCGACCAACAACTGATAAACTTCATCACCATTTAGCTGGAAATCTGAGAGCTCCAAACAATTTATTTACAAAGGAAAGGAGGACACAGACATCTCCTAACACGCTGCACCACTCGTTGGCGTTTCCGCGGCGCCGATGGACGTCACGGTGCAGTTTGGGTGTTGGGTTGGGGGTTTATTTTTTTTCTTTTAAGTTTGAAAATAATTTTTGCTCTCTCTGCATTAGCCATTTGGACCAGCTTCTTCCTGCCTGCCCAGCCAGAGTAGTTTTGTGGTGTTTTTTTTTAGGCTCGGGTGAGGGAATACCTGATTTTTAAGCCACCGGTGAGACGTTCAGTGCAGAGCAAACGAATCGTGAAGTGATAAAAAACAAGATAAGAGAAAATAAACAACGTGTAGAAATGAAGAAAAATGTTATTTAACTTATGGATGGGGTGATGCAGCCTGGTTTTCTGCTGATTTTTTCATTTGGTTGTTAATGTCTCACCTCTCTCTGGAACACTCAGAATCACACACTGGCTTCTCCCTTTGCCCCAAAGATTTGTAGGCAGTAGTTTTCATGGGTGGAGACATGGATGGTGAAAGGACACCTGAGCTTTTTAGACCTACAACAGCAGTTGGATACTGCACTCCTGCTCTGCTTAGTGGAGATCCAACCCATAAAATTGACCCCCAGGGTCAAGTTTTTGAAAGAAAGGTTTCAGCAAAGTCCTCAAATGGTAGAAAAGTAGGGCTGGAGGGCACTAGGAGCATCAGCTGCCTTGAAAAACTGTTGTTCTTGACAGATACTTCTCCAGGCTGTTCTTAAAAGCCTCCAGAGAAGATGGGTCTGAGCTGTTCAGATGAACATCAGTGGTGTTTGGGAAAGCTGAGCCTGATCCTTCTGTTCTGCACCTGCTGCTCCCCCCTGTTCAATTCCATAGAATCATGGAATGTCCTGAGGTGGAAGGACCCCCAAGGATCATCCAGTCCAAGCCCTGGCCCTTCCCAGGACACCCCAACACTCCCCCCTGTCCCTCAGAGCGTTGTCCAAACCCTCCTGGAGCTCTGGCAGCCTTGGGGCCGTGCCCACTGCCCTGGGGAGCCTGGGCAGTGCCCACCACCCTCTGGGGGAAGAACCTTGTCCTGAGATCCCCCCTGAGCCTGCCCTGTCCCAGCTCCAGCCCTTCCCTGGGTCCTGTCCCTGCTCCCAGAAGTCGGAGCTGCCCCTGGGGAGGAGCTGCAGCCCCCGCTGAGCTCTGCCCTGGGGCTCCTCTGCTCCAGCTGCACCAGCCAAGTGCCCTCAGCTGCTCCTCATGAGGCTTCCCCTCCAGACCTTTGGCCATTTTTTGCTATTCCCTATTTTCTCCCCGATTCCTGCTCTCCAAGGCTGAAGGGAACAGTTTTGTCCCTTTGCAGCAGCCTCTTGGTGCTGATGGGCAGAAACCCTCTCCCCCCTCAAGTACCAAGGCTGCCAGAGCTCCAGGAGCATTTGGATGATCCTCTCAGGCATGTGGTTTGACTCTTGGGGATGGGCTTGTGCAGGGCCAGGAGCTGGACTGGATGATCCTTGTGGGTTCCTTCCAACTCAGCATCTTTTGTGATTCTGTGAAGTCTTTTCTATCCAAAACTACCCGACTTTGGGCCCTTTCCTCACAGACTGAGGGCTCTGAACCACCAGCTCCCACCACCCCCTGTGCTGCAGCAACCCAAGGACAGGGTGAGGAACCTTGTAGGAATTGGGACAGACACCTGTGGGCAAAAACTCCCCCCAGTTTCCCCAGTAAAACCTGCTGGGAGCTGTTTGTCAAAGCTCAGCCCCGACGGCCTCTGGTGGGAACTCAGCTCCCCTCGCTCTGGTGTGTCAGGGAAACCCTCCCATTCCTCATTCCCTGCTCACCACAAACCTCCAGTTTTCAGGCAGAGATAATTTCAGGGGTTATCAGCCTTGGGCCATAAAGGAAGCGGGGGCTGAGCTGCCTTTGCCAGTGCCCGGCCTGGCTGGGGTCAAGAGTGCAAAAGGCTCCTTTTCCCTCGTCTCCCACAGCCCAGAGATGGATCTGCAGGTCCAACGGGTTCCATTTATCTCCTCGTCCAGCAGCATGTGGGGAAAAGCCCCTCTGAAGCTTTGAAATGGGTTTTTGCTCTGGGGGATTCTCCTTCCATGAACTGCACTATTAAAAAAAAATTATATTGGCCACGATTTGGGAGTGCTGAGTTTAAAGCCCACGGTTCTCAGGAATGCCAGAACACAAATGCCATGCAGGCTGGTTTTGCAGAGTGCCAAGCTTTAAAAAGTGTCTCCTTTGGGTGAAAACAGAGCTTTGCAAAAGGCCAAACTCTCAAACAATTAGGGCAGAATATCTGTGTGCTCACCTAGTTGGCAGCCAAATCTGAATCAGAAAACATATTTGATAACGGGAGATTTTATGATGGCAGTTCAAAAAGCATATTTTTTTTCTTTCCTTTCTCTATAACTTGTTCTCTTACTGGGAAAACCCGACTTCCTCCTCCCAGCCCGTGTTCCATGGAAGATGACACATGAACTTCACTGCAGGCCCACCCTGAGGGAGCAATTTTGGGAAGTGAATCTTTTAGGTTGGATCGCGAACCTCTCGGTTTTGCACCTGAGAAAAGCAGATGAACTGATCCACTCAGCCACATTTCTTCGTGGAGATTGAAGATGCTTTTACCAGGGACATTTGAGACTCGCCTCAAGAAATCAGCACTCCTTTCAAAATGGAAAATAAATACTCTTTTCCGTCCCAAATGTGAGGGGAGTGGCTGAATCGAGGCCATTCTCCAGTGCTAATATAGAAATTAGCTTTTAGTGGAATCATCTCTGCACTTCCCACCCTTTGCTTTCTCTCTCTCTCTCTCTCTCTGTCTGAAATGACCACAATATCCTAAATTAACACTGAACTCACTCAAACCACACATTTAGTTCTCCTCCCTCGTACCCATCAAGCTGCTGCTTCTTCACCCTCCCTTGGAAATTACTGAGCTCTCAGTCGACTCTGGAGCAGCTTCTCAGACAGAAAATGGTCTGACACACATTTTATGGGGATGTTTTTGGTTAGATTTTCTTTTTATTGGATCCCAGAATGGTTTGGGTTGGAAGGGACCTCAAAGCCCATCCAGTGCCACCCCCTGCCATGGGCAGGGACACCTTCCACCAGCCCAGGTTGCTCCAAGTTTATCCAGCCTGGCCTTGGACACTTCCAGGGATCCAGGGGCAGCCACATCTTCTCTGGGAATTCTATCCCAGCCCCTCCCCACCCTCAGAGGGAAGAATTCCTTCCCAACATCCCATCTAACCCTACTCTCTGTTAGTTTAAATCCATCCCCCCTTGCCCTGTCACTTCATGCCCTGGTGGAAAGTCTCTTTTTAGGCCTGACCCAGCCAGGAAAAGCAGCACCTTTTTGACACCCTGCCCCTCTTTTACCACCAGATGGGTATTTTTAATCTTACACAGGGATATTTTATCTTCATTTAATCATTTATAGATTTCTCTAAGTCTGGAAATAGAGCAGGAAATGAAATGGGAAAGCATGGAAGGTCTAAACATGCTCTGCTCTGGCTCCTTCCTCCTCTGCAGAAAGCAGGACTGTGTCACCTCAGGTGCCTTTCTCAAAAATTAAGGCCTCCTGCCCTGTTTTGGCCACTGATTTTTGTCAAAAATTCAGCCCTGGGATTTCAGCTTTTATTAAATTAATACTATTTTTTTTCTGTCGGTCATGACAGGGCTTCAGAAAAGATTTTGATTTTCAGAAAAGGTTTTAATTAAAGATCAAATAGAAAAAAAAATTTCACCTGCACCTTCTCACATGTGGAATTGGACTGGTTATTTCTTTTATTTTTAAAAATTTATGTTATAAAAATTTATAATAAAATAAAATAATAAATTGTTTCATCATTTATTTATTTACTTTCATTAATTATTTTAATTATTATATTTAATTATTATATTTAATTATTAATTTGATTATTATACTTAGTTATTATTTTAATTATTACATTTAATTATTATTTTAATTATTATATTTAATTATTATTTTAATTATCATATTTAATTAATTTATTGATTTATTATATAATTATATTAATTATATTAATAATATAATAAAATATATTTTATTTATAATAAAAATAAATAAAAAAGGCCTAAGATTTAACAAGGTTCAATCAGTCCCCCTGCTATATCTGTGCCTGGCACAAAGATGACTTGCAATTTTAGGTGTGAAGGTGTAAAAAAAAAGTCCCAAATGTTTCTTAACCTTTTTTTGTTTTTCAGTCTGAAATTATTTTATAGAGGAACCATTAACAACTAGAAAAGCAACAGCTCCTCCAACAGCACCCAAAAACAAGGAAGAAGAGGAGGAAAATTCCTGTTAAACACAGTTATACTGAACAGGGGCTCCTGCAGCAAAACCCTGGCAGGGAACTCCACCCCCAGCTTTCATGCCTGGGGTTTCTCTGCCTAATTATCCAACATGGAAATTTGGGTTTCTTGTGCTTCCCCTGGAGGGAAGTTTGATTTTAAGTCCAAATTTTATGGTAGGTTTTACTCAGAGCTGTTCTGTTTTAACATAAATGGAGCTTTTGAAGAAAAAAAAACAGAAAACAACAGGGTTTGTTTTTTATTCTGGAGAGAAAGGAAAGCTTTTCCTGCTTTCCTCCTTGGATGGGGTGTGTGAATTTATATTTATATATGAATATGTGTGGAAATATTTAGAGGGAACCTGTGGTTGACAGTGGGAGGTGTAAAGAGTGGAAAATAGGATTTTAAACCAAGAAACATCAGGCAAAAGATGAGGAACCTGTGATGTTGCTCAGAGAAGCTGTGGCTGCTCCTGGATCCCTGGAAGTGCCCAAGGCCAGGTTGGAGCAAGCTGGGCTGGTGGAAGGTGTCCCTGCCCATGGAATGAGATGTTCTTTAAGGTTCCTCCAAACCCAAACCATCCTGGGATTTTATGGATGCCCCACCTGCAGCATCCCATGGCTGTGCCCTGACCCTGCCTCCCTTCTCCTGCCCTCACCCAGCACAGGAGATGTTTAGTTCCATCCACCTAAAATATCTCCTCTCCCTGTTTATCTCACCCCAGGGGGCTCAGAAACTCTCCCTAAAAAATAAAGAACGTTCACATAACATGTGACATAACAGTTGTCTTCAAAACTTGCCCCAGACTTCCAACACGAGCTGTTTACTCTCTTTACCCAAGTGAAAAACATCAGCTGCTTGGTTTGTTGGTTTGGTTTTTTTTTTTGGGGGGGGACAGGTTGCTGTGGTTTGTTTTCTTTGTAAGCCATTTAACAGCATTTTATCTGAAGCAGGAAACCAGGGTTACAGTCAGGTCGGGCTCTGAAGAGAGGAAAAACAATACTCAGCCAGCAAACCCTTGGAAAGTGAGAAGGGAAATGTTGCCTCCACAAAGAATAAATCATTTGGGTTTTTTTTCTAGAAGAGAGCAAAGTGAATGTCCAGGGACTTCAGACGTGACGGGGAGCAAGGACCTGAGTGAATGTGCAGCCACACGTGAGGGATGGGAATCATCAACTCATGGAATCCCAGGATGGTTTGGGTCAGAAGGGACCTTAAAGATCATCTCATTCCACTCCCTGCCATGGGCAGGGGCACCTTCCACCAGCCCAGCTTGCTCCAAGTTTATCCAACCTGGCCTTGGACACTTCCAGGGATCCAGGAGCAGCCACAGCTTCTCTGAGCTACATCACAGGTTCCTCATCATTTGCCTGATGTTTCTTGGTTTAAGATCCTATTTTCCACTCCTTACATCTCCCACTGTCAACCACAGGTTCCCTCTAAATATTGCCATACATATTCATATATAAATATAAACTCACACACCCCATCCAAGCAGGAAATCAGGAAAATCCTCCATCCTGGCTCAGCACGTGAGACACAAAAGAAAACAAGAGCTGGCCTTAACTTCCTCTGGCTGCACATCCTTCTCTATTTGCTCCTTCTACGGGTCAAACACCTCGAAAATAATTATTAAGGATTCACTCTGAGACTGTTTAAACCATGGAATGGTTTGGGTTGGGAAGGATAATTCCCAGTTCCTGCAGGTCTGACACCTGTGTTGTCTCTCAGTGGCTTCCCAGGGTTTGGAATTCACCTCCCTGCATTTCTTTGGGATTTGTTAATCCTTGGGATTGGCTCAATGCATTGATAAATCTGTTCCAATGCAGCAGATGGATCTTGGCTCTCTTCATTCATGGAAATAGTCATGGATTTTTTATTCCACTTCCTTCACACGTCTTTCACCTCTGTGTAGTTTGTGATCTGGGAGGAATATATATATATATATTTATATTTATATGTACCATGGAGCTCAAGGGGTCTGAAACTCCTTATTCCTAAAAGCTGGATAATTTATGAGGCTTCAATCTTGCCTTGTTACTTTTATTTCTGATTAATTATCCCTTCCCACCACACTCGTGTTGGGCCTTTTTCTCTCCTAAAACGTAATTTGGAAGGTGGACCCAGCACTTCCCAGCTCCAGAGGGTTGTGGTTTCCCACACAAAAGCTGTTTCTAACCCTGGCCTGCCAAAGGTCTTTCCACAGGAGCTGCTCCAGCACCTTCCTTGGACCCTTGCAAGGCTCCCCACAAACACATGGAAAGGGAATTCCCTTGGGGGGGGAAATGGAGCTGTGCTGTTGTGTTTGAAAGCTTTTGGGTGTTTCCAGGAATCAAGGACATCTTTTAAATATTAAATATTGAGTATTACCAAAATATTTGCCAGGATATGAGCTCTGTGTCCTGCCTGTCTCCATAGGCAGCTCCTTGGAGTTGTGAAGCAGGAAAGGAGTCTGGGAATGATTCTGCCTGTTGTTATGGAGCAGGAATTCTTGTGCCTGACCATGTTAGTGGGAATAAAACATCTCTTGCTCTCTCTGCCATCCCCCCAACAATATTTCTCCTGGCTAATTAGGAAGTCAAGGCAGGATTAAACACCTGTACACTGTGTGCAAACACATGGAGCTGGAAGAGTTTCCCTGGAGACCCATCCACTCTTACTCTCCAGTGGGTGAACTGGGAGGGGAATCCATTAAAAATAACAGAGGTGGGGAGGGGGAAAAAAAATCAATAATATAATTAGAAAACATTATATGAGGTAATGATGCCAATTAAAGAGCAAAGCAGCCACTTAAAGGGGGTTGGAGCGTCTGGTGAGGGCAAAGGACACATCCTGCTCCCCCTGGCATGGGGCTGGCACCACTCCTTGGTGCTGTGCTGGGAACTGATGGGCATCCAAGAGGGAATCTGAGAGGGGAAAACCTTTCTCCTGGTCTTGACAGGCCTGACTTGAGACAGGCACTGCGGGGAGGGGCTGTGTGGGGGTGAGGTTTTGGGGTACAAGGCAGAGAAACACCCCCCCAAAACTCCCCCAGAAACTTAGAAGAGCAGTTGGAGAAACACTGTCCTGCTGCCCAGGGAGAGGTTTGGGGGCAGAGGCTGGGGAAGGGTCTGGAACAGCTTTTAGGGAGTGCAGGAAGTGAACTTCTACTTCATCCCAGAAACTTAGAAGAGCAGTTGGAGAAACACTGTCCTGCTGCCCAGGGAGAGGTTTGGGGGCAGAGGCTGGGGAAGGGTCTGGAACAGCTTTTAGGGAGTGCAGGAAGTGAACTTCTACTTCATCAGCTTTTACTTTGAAGAGAAAGTCACTTCCAACCAACTCCTTCACTTTGGGATCCCAGAGTGGTTTGGGTTGGGAGGGACCTTAAAGATCATCCAGTGCCACCCCCTGCCATGGGTAGGGACACCTTCCACCAGCCCAGCTTGCTCCAAGCCCTGTCCAAGCCCTTGGACACTTCCAGGGATCCAGGGGCAGCCACAGCTTCTCTGGGAACCCCATCAGCTGTGATTTCACCAAACTACAATTACCTGAAGTTTGCTAACGATCATTTGTTATCAGAGCAGGAGCTTTTCCAACAGCAGAGTATTCTGAGGACTTTTCATTTTCTTGAGGCTTTTTTTTTGTTGTGCTTTTCTTTCAAGCCCTTTTCCTTCCATGGGAAGAGAACTGAAGGAACGATGGGAATCTCTTTTGTGATTCCCTGGCTGCCCTTCCCTTTTCACACAAGGGGAGCTACTGCATTTTTGTGGGACTGTTTCACCTTTGCACCCATCTCTACAAACAGGAAATCCCAGAATCATCAGGGTTGGGAGAGACCTCCAGGATCATCCATCCCACCACCACAGTCACCCCCAATCCATGGCCCCAAGGGCCACATCCAGACACCTCTGGGACACTCCCAGACACAGGGACTCCACCACCTGCCTGGGACACTTATTCCAAGGCCTGACCACTCCTGCAGGGAGAAATTGTTTCTAATCTCTCATCTGACCCTGCCCTGGTGCAGTTTGAGGCCATTTCCTCTCCTCCTTTCCCTTGGGACGTGGCAGAAGATTCCGTGCAAACCAAATACCCCTCATGAGGGTGAAGTTGGTCAATGAATGCACATTTCTGGGCTTAAAATCCTCATTTTGGCCTGTGTGAAAGCTTAACTTTTCTCCACTGCCTCTGTGAAACACTGCCAGGAGTTTCAAGTGTTGGGACAAACACGCTCTGCTCTGTTGCTCTGGTCTTGTTTTAAGCTACTACTCCTTTATTTTTGGGGTTGTCTTGATCATAACTGAGCTTAAAAGCAATTCCCACCATTTCTATTCCAAGTCCCAGTTTTTCTCCACCTGTGCCATGAATTTTGTGCTTTTAACTCAAGTCTTCCCCCCTGTACTCCTCTTAAACACACAGGTAAACACTCACAGGGCCAGGACTTAAAAGCAGAGTCATTTGGTTCAAGGGAACACTTATCTTGTGTGTGATGCTCAAGAAAACAGGGAATGTGGTGCTTCTCCTTTTTTCCAGGGCTCAGATGATCCTTCTTTACTCTTTTTCCCTTCTTGCAGCCCATCAGCACGAGGGAAACCAGCACTTTATGCCTCTTTCCCCCGAGGCTGCTGCTTCTCTCCCCTTCTTTTCCTCTCTCCATGATCTCCAGGGGCAGGAAAAGCACTTAAGGGTCTCTTTTGGGGCTTAGTCTACATTCCTCTCAATTCTCCAGGATGCTAAAGGGGACCTGAGGGGGGGCTTACCATAAATAAAGTGGGTTTTAGTGTTCATTAGACATCCCCCTGTCCCCTCCTCTTTCTCTCTTAAGCTCTTCGACTCGTGTTCTCGTCGACAAACGAGAGGAGTTTGCAGGTGGCGCAGGGGGTGAGGGCCTGGGGAGGTTTGGAGGAGGTTTTCTGCACAGGAAAAACACACCCAGAGCATCCAACAGAATGATTTGGGTTGGAAAAACCCTCCCAGCCCACCCTGTGCCCGATGCCCACCTTGTCCCCCAGCCCAGAGCACTGAGTGCCACGGCCAGGCCTTCCTGGGACACCTCCAGGGCTGGGCACTCCAAACCTTCTTGGGCAGCCCCTGCCAAGGCCTCACCACCCTTTCCAGCAGGAAATTCCTCCTCCTGTCCCACCTGAGCCTCCCCTGGCACAGCTGGAGGCCGTTCCCTCTCCTCCTGTCCCTTGTTCCCTGGCAGCAGAACCCGACCCCCCCCCGGCTCCCCCCTCCTGTCAGGGGGTTGCAGAGCCAGAAGGTCCCCCCTGAGCCTCTTGAAATTAAACCTTTCCACACCTGGTCACCCTCCTGCTCCTCCTGGAATTCTGTGCCACAGCCTCAGGCCTCAGAGGGCTGGGAATCTTCCACGATTTCCAACCTAAATCTACCTGTGGCCAACGTAATTCCATTTTCTCCCAATATCATCATCACCCTTTGTTTTTTTCCTGTGTGTTGTTCCCTCTCCAGGTGCTCCAGGAGAGCTCTAATATCCTTTTTCACATGCAAATCCTTTCAGGGGTGAAGATGAAGAAATTCCCCCTCCTGTCCAACCTGAGCCTCCCCTGGCAACACCAGTTGGCACCCCCAGGATTCTGATCTGCTCCCGACCTTCCACCCCACACCAGCAGAGAAACACAATATTACCCCTTCCACGTGAGTGGGATAGGAGAATGGAGCAAATGGAAGGAATGTGGGACAGGGATTTGCCCCTCATCCCTCAGGGAAGCAGCAGAGCCCTTCTTGCAACCTCCAGAGAACACAGGACTTTGCTTTGCTTCCCGTTGGATTTTCCTGGCACTGCCAGGGCTGTTCCAACCCAGCTGAGAGCTCCAGGATGGAGGTCAAATGAAGACACGATTAAACTGAAAGAAAGTAGGTTTAGGTCAGATATTAGGAAGAAGTTCCTCCCTGTGAGGGTGGGGAGGGGCTGGGATAGAATTCCCAGAGAAGCTGTGGCTGCCCCTGGATCCCTGGAAGTGTCCAAGGCCAGGTTGGATAAATTTGGAGCAAGCTGGGCTGGTGGAAGGTGTCCCTGCCCATGGCAGGGAGTTGGAGATGAACTTTAAAGTCCCTTCCAGCCCAAAGCATTCTGTGATTCCATGAATAAAGTTCCTATTTATCACATATCTCCATGATTGCAGTCAACAGTGCCAAACCAAGGCAAATCCCACTTTTTTATATGGTTGTGTATCCAACAAACCATAACCTGTGTGTGTTTGCAGTTCTACTGACTCCAGCTGAACACTTTTGTGGGCTGCTGATTTAAAAGTGCTCTTCTTTCCACGGAAATATTAAAAAAAACTGGCAGGAAATGTGTTACCTGGAAGCCACTTTCAGTCACAAAATGTTGATTCACAGAATCCCAGAAGGGTTTGGGATGGAAGGGACTTTAAAAATCATCCAGTTCCAACCCCTGCCACGGACAGGGACACCTTCCACTAGCCCAGCTGACTCAGGAGACACAGCATATGGATTCTTTGAGATTTTGGGACACTGAATTCCAGTTAAAAAGGATGTTGGATATCCTACTTCTGGATTTTCTATTGCAGCCCAACATCCCGTTGTTTTTCCAACCCTGATAATCTTGTTGGAGGATCCAGGAGGGGAAATCCAGCTCTTAGAGCAGGAAAAAAATGATAATCAGAAAAATCTATTACATTTGATGCCAGTTTGTGTTAAAATTCTTATTTTCTGGTTGACCAAGATTTGTTCCTTGGCTTTTTCTCCTCTCAGTCCTCATTTCCAGCTGCACCTCAGCTGAAAATGCTCTGATTTTATGCTGGGCAGCCACAACCTAAACCCAGCTTTGCTGAACTCCCTCAGCAGGCCCAGTGGGTCGGGGTTTATTTGAAAACCAGCAATATTGGGTATTATTCTGCATTACTTTATTCTGTATTATTCTGCATTCATGTCCTGCCCTCCCAAATGAGATTGCCCTGACAAGCAAAGAGACACCAGCCAGTGCCAAGAGCTTCTGAGTTTTTATTTCCTGAGTCTGATAATTCAGATTTTCATTCCCAGCTTCCTCTGGTTGCTCTTTGCCATGCTCTCAACGGGAAGCAGGTACAGTTAAGTGGGGAAATCAGGTGTAAAGCTGCTTTTAAATCCAAAGAAATGTGCAAAATGTGTGGCTGGTTTAGTCACTGACATCTCAGAGCAGATTTAATCTCATAATTAAAGTCACTGGCTGATAGCAACAAGTCCAGGTCTTAAAATGTGATTTAAAAGGGATGAAGTTCTTAAGTAATTGGGAATGTTTGGCTTGGAGTCAGCCTGGGACATGGAACCCCTGCACTGTGTCCCGTTATCATTCCCTATTTTATTTCCCCCCTCAATCCCCCTCACCCTGATGGTTTTATCAGAGAATGAAGTGCTTGGAGACACAATTTTAAAAGCTCCTGTCTGATGGGAGAGTGTTGAAATCTCTGACTTAACACCAGGAGTAAAATTGCATCCTGGGCACTACAGGACACTGGGGCTGCAAAGCAATTTTTAAAGCACTAAATACCCTAAAATCCCTCATTTTTTGGGAAGACTCAGGGCGTGGATTATAGAATATTACATGTTCTTTTCAAAATGCTTCATAAACACGGACTAATCCTTCTCTACAACCCCTCTGTGGGTGCTCATTTGTGTAGGAGAGGATTCCACTGTCCAGAACAATTCACATTTATAACGCAGGTCGTGATACTTAACCCTTAATTTAATTTTTTTTTTTTCACTCTATGACTTTCCTCAAGGGAACAGAAAACTGAAACTTGAGGCAAAGCAGAGCAGGGACAGAATTTCTTGGAAAGCACCGGGAAAACAGATAAAAACTGAAGGACAAGGTGGCCAAATTCTGCCCAAAAAGTGAGTTCTGACCTGAGCAGAGTTTCCTCAGCTCTGACACACGAATGGGTCAATCTTCCTTCAATCCTTCTTTTTTAATTATTTTTTTTTTGGCCCTTAATCAGAACAAAATATCACTGAGTCTTGTTTAAGGTTCTGATTCAGGGCAGGAAAAAAAAAAAGATCTGAAAACCTCCCAGAAATTTTGCAAGATGGGAAAACCATTTCCCGGGCAGGTTTAGGCAACGTCTTCCAAAGGACTTCCAAGCAACTGTGAAAGCCAAACTGCCCCTTCAGCTTTAATCCATCTGGGCCATCTCCAGCAAAAAAATATGAGATCATGACTTCATTAAATCCCACAAAAAAAACCCTGTTTCCCCAGGAAATCACTTGGAGCCGACTGTATTCTGCATCTTGTGACCCCTGGATAATAAAAAAAGCAGGGTGGAAATAAGGCTGAGCTTTGTGTTGCTCCCCAGTCCAACCTGTCACGGGGAAAATTGGAAAAAAAAAACCAACCCAACCTGTTAAAGGCTTCACTAATTCCTTCCCTCATTTCCTTTGGCAATCCTGGGAGCTGCCCAGGACACTTAGTCTTCCTTAAGAGCCTTCAATCTTTTGGCACAGAGGGAGGATTTCCTAACAAACCTATCTTCATTGAAAAGTGTTATCTGCCCACACCTAAAATACACCAAAAATCAAACCACCCTTGTGAATGTTCTATCCTGGATTAAATCCTTGCCTGGGGAATGCAAACACTTCCCTGCCACAGGCAACAGGGCAACCAGGATTTATAGCACTGAAGGCTCTGATCTAGATGTAAGAATTTGCTTTTTCTTATCTAATTTTGATTAAACCTCCAATGCCCATGGTCTTTTTGGTTTGTTTCCTACTTACATGGCTTGAAACGGGAAAAAAATCCAGTTACACTCGTTTAAGAGAAATATAAATGGACTGAAAATGCTTTAGAACTGAAATAAAGAGATAAAGTTGAGTTTATTTCTGTCTCTGTGTGTGTTCATCCGTTTGCAAGAGCTCCGTGTCCAGGCTGGATGATGTTTGGAGCAACCTGATCTAGTGAATGGCATCCCTGCCAACCTCTGCTGGGAGGAAAGGCTGGGAAAACTGGGATTGTTCAACCTGGAGAGGAGAAGCTTTGGGGTGACCCGATTGTGGCCTTGCAGGGCCTGAAGGGGCTCCAGGAAAGATGGAGAGAGACTATTTCCAAGGGCTGGAGGGACAGGATAAGGGGGAATGGCTTCCAACTGGCAGAGGGCAGGGATAGATGGGATATTGGGAAGGAATTCCTGGCTGGGAGGGTGGGAAGGCCCTGGCCCAGGTTTTCCAGAGAAGCTGTGGCTGCCCCTGGATCCCGGGAAGTTTGACCTTCCTTGCTGCTCCCTGGCCATGTCTATCAGCAGACAGCAGAAGTGCTTTAAAAAGCTTGGGAAATGCCCTGCAATCCAGAGGGAAAAGGGTCAGAAAACCACCCTCCAGGCAAACAAAAAGGCCATAAATTCCTCCCTCCTCCCTCAAGTTGTCAAGTGCTTTTTTCCCCCTTTTTTTCAGTTCTTTGCTCAGGTTTGCCTTAAAGCCTGAAGGTGTTTGGGATAAAGGGGCTGGTGACTCTGAGGAGTGAGAGTTTGAGAGTTCAGAAGTCAGGGCTTTTGGGGCCTGGCTGCAGTTGGAGCCAGGTTTGGACCATTTGTCGTGACACTACAAGATGTGGGTTCCCTGGGCAAGAGCCTGGAGCTTCTTTACTTGTTTTCCCAGAATCCCAGAATGGTTTGGGTTGGAAGGGACCTCAAAGATCATTTAGTTCCACCCCCTGCCATGGGCAGGGACACCTTCCACTAGCCCAGGTTGCTCCAACCTGGCCTTGGGCACTTCCAGGGCTGGGGAATGTGTGCCACAAGCATTCCATGCACAACACGACTGCTGGGAACTGGGGTCACAGGAGAGGGGTTGAAGTCCTGCTACAGCCCCTCGTGTTGGTCCGAGACTGGAAATGGAAAGAGCTGCTCCTAATGAAGGATAAAAGAACAAGACTAAATAAAAAATATCCCTGTTTTGTTTGGAAACGTTTTCCGTCTCTCGCTTTTGATCCTCGGTGGTTCAGGGTTTTCACAAACTGGAGCCTGTTATTTCACTGAAATCCAATTCTGTTTGCCAGGAGCGTTTCCTCGTGGTTTGCAGGAGTTCCTGGGTCACAGGGATGCTGAAATCCCACTTTGGAAGCGCTTGGGGAGCTCCTTTTGGAACTGGGGAGGTGTCAGTGCACCAACGAGGGCATCTCTGTGGAAAACAGAAGGGCTTTACACAAGGGCATGGAGTGAGGGGACAGGAGGAAATGGCCTTAAACTGAAGGAGGGCAGGGTTAGATTCAAGATTAAGAATAAATCCTTCCCTGTGGGGGTGAGGAGGGGCTGGGATAGAATTCCCAGAGAAGCTGTGGCTGCCCCTGGATCCCTGCAAGTGTCCAAGGCCAGGCTGGATAAACTTGGAGCAGGCTGGGCTAGTGGAAGGTGTCCCTGCCCAGGGCAGGGGGTGGAACGAGCTGATCTTTCAGGTGTCTTCCAACCCAAAGCATCCCATGATTCTCTGATTTCCCTGCTCATGGAAAAGCTAAACTAATGAGGCCATTTCAAGCCTGAGCTTGTTCCCCTTAAACCAGTGGTGCTGCTCTTACTGGGCAGTAATTCCAGCAGCATTAAACACCCTTGGGGGGGGTCTCCCACTTTGCCTCTCAGTTGTTCAATCCTGGCTTAGATCAGACACCCAAGTCTGGTGCCAGAGCCCTTCAAAACCGAAAAAACCCCAACAGTTGTTCTTGGGTTTGAGACACGATGGCCTGTGATAAACATGAGTAAGGCTTTTGGCTCTGTCCTTTGGGGTGGTACCTGTGTCCAAGGAGATTTAGGAACTGGATTTTTTCAGGCTCTCAGTCACCAAGTGTCTCTGTCCATTGGCTCACAAGAGAACATTAAGCAGCAGCTGATTTTTCCGGGCAAAAGCTGGAAGATAAGAGTGTCCCCCCAACACAGAGGAGAATTCCCACCTCTTTTTAAAGCCTGATGGGGACACCTGAAGCAACAGATCCTCCTGGAGCTGTTGCAGCACAGCAGGATAAATGTGCAGCTGTGGGAGCAGTGGGTGGATGAGGAATGTGGGTGCAGAGAAAGCAGCCGTGTCCGAGATGGAGCCCGTTGATATCCCACATCAAAGGCCTTGGAGAGCAAGTAGGACAACAAAAACAATTCTCATGGTTTTCCACTCTCTCCCAGTTTCTTGCCATGTGGAATGAATCGCTTTGGAAGCCTGGTTTTGAGATATGTGGTAAATGGGGATGTTGGTGTGGGGTGGAAGGTCGGGAGCAGATCAGAATCCTGGAGGTGCCAATTGGTGTTGCCAGGGGTGGTTCAGGTTGGACATGAGGGGGAATTTCTTCACCTTCACCCCTGAAAGGACTTGCATATGAAAAGGGATATCAGTGCTCTCCTGGAGCACCTGGAGAGGGAACAACACACAGGAAAAGAACAGGATTTTATCAAAGGATGATGTTGATATTGGGAGAAATGAAATTATATTGGCCACAGGTAGATTTAGGTTGGAAACCATGGAAGATTCCCAGCCCTCTGAGGCCTGAGACTGTGGCACAGAATTCCAGGAGGAGCAGGAGGGTGATCAGGTGTGGAAAGGTTTAATTTAAAGAGGCTCAGGGGGGACCTTCTGGCTCTGCAACCCCCTGACAGGAGGGGGGAGCCGGGGGGGGTCGGGCTCTGCTGCCAGGGAACAAGGGACAGGAGGAGAGGGAACGGCCTCCAGCTGTGCCAGGGGAGGCTCAGGTTGGCCAGGAGGAGGAATTTCCTGCTGGAAAGGGTGGTGAGGCCTTGGCAGGGGCTGCCCAGGGAGGTTTGGAGTGCCCAGCCCTGGAGGTGTCCCAGGAAGGCCTGGCCGTGGCACTCAGTGCTCTGGGCTGGGGGACAAGGTGGGGATGGGGCACAGGGGGGACTGGGTGACCTTGGAGCTCTTTTCCAACCTTGATGATTGTGTGTTGCAAAAAATTAACTAAACTCTGACCAGAACAAAAACCTGTGTGTGAGAAAAATATTTGTGCCTTTGGATTTGATGTCTGGGGTGTTGCAGCTTGTCAACGTTACATCAAAATTGAACTCAGTCCAGTGTTTAGGTGAAAATTTAGTTCCTGCTGTTCATATTTGTAGTTTAAGTTGTCCTTGCCCTGATGTTTTCAGACACATTTATGTGGTGCTAATGCAGAGCAACTCAAATGAGAGGTGTTGTGTTGCTTAAAGCTGAATACTCCTAAATTATTCTAAACAGTAAAATAGGCTGTGGTTGGGGAATACCAAAAAGAAACTTTGCTGTAAAGTAATTAATAAAACCAATTCAATTCCTGATCCTAATTATTGCTTATCAAGGACTGTGCTGGTGGGGAATGCTCTGGAGATCAGTAGCAAGTGGGTCCAGCTTCAGGCTGAAAAAAGGGCAAAAAGAACAGAGCAGAGGCCAAAGAGTGATTTCATTATACAGATGAAATGGGAAAATTCAGTGAAATCCCATCCATCCCTGAGGACTGGCTCCACTTAGAGGTTAAAGGAATAGCTGAGAGTGATCTCACATTCCAGGGCTCTGGAACTGTGATTCATTACACATTAGACCAGGAGACTAAAGTGCCACTGGAAGGCCACAATAAAACCCCCCTGTTCCTATTCAGGATTTCACCCTTGGAGTGAACGTGTGTCCTGAAGAGACTGGCAGGACTCTTCTGGCTTGAGCTGGGATTAGCAGAGCCTGTTCCTTCCCAGCTCCACCTCCCAGGAGACAAAGCCACCAGGATTTATTCCAGCACGTGGATCTTGATGTCCCTCCTTTATCCACAGCAACTCTGGCAAATGAACCTCGGAGAAAAGCGAGGGGTTGAGGTGTCTGAGAGTGGGTATTCCCCATAATTCCAGCCCCCTGGAGGCAGGGAATTTAACCCCCATCTCATGGGTGGGAATATTCTGCTCAGGGTAAGATACAACCTCTGTTTTTTCCTAAAGAATGAGGTTCTGGGAAAAATCAGGGACTTGGCAAACACAAAGGGGTGAGGAGCACCAGCACCTGCTGGGATGAAAACCAGGAGGGGAATTCTGAATCCTCTAGAGGAAACTCCACTCCAAAGAGGACACCAAAACTCCCTCCCACCTCACTGTCCTTTAGGTCACCTAAACTTGACAGGAGAAGTCCCTTTGCCTCCTCTAACTGCAGAAATCCAAGCATTTTCAACCTCCAGGGAGAAGGGATGACACTTCTATCCCAGGGTGAAGGTGAGCAGGCACTTGCTGGGGAGGCTCAGACCAGATTCCAAACCAAAAAATTCCCCTGCAGGAGTGGTCAGGCCTTGGAATAAGTGTCCCAGGGAGGTGGTGGAGTCCCTGTGTCTGGGAGTGTCCCAGAGGTGTCTGGATGTGGCCCTTGGGGCCATGGATTCGGGGTGATCCTGGTGGTGCTGGGTGAGGGTGGGGCTGGATGATCCTGGAGGTCTCTCCCAACCCTGATGATTCTGGGATATCGGGATGGTTTTTGCTCCACTTCTCCTTGCTTTGGGCTACCAAAAATCTTCTAGAGATGGGCTCAAATTTTTGTGCTTCCTGTCCTAATTTTCAGGATGAAACAAAAGGCCAAAGTGTTGATTTATCTCAGGAACCACTTTGCCACACAAGTCCTTGGGCCACTATGGTGACAAATCCCATGGGAAGCCTGTGAGGATGTGGAGAACACCTGAGGAGAATCCACAGGAGATCAGGGGATTCCCACAGGCTTCCCAATGCTGGGAAATTCTCCACTGTTTATTTGTTTCTTTTTTTTTTTTTTTAGGATTTGTTTTTTTAAAGCTGTTAAATGCTTATTACAGCGATTTCCCCACCATATTATTGTCACATTCATAATCCCATCAGTGGTTCCATCCCCGAGCTCCCACCAAACTCTCCATCAACCACACAGCCTGGCAGGAGGAAAAAAATCTTCCACTGGAACAGGAGGGGCCACGAGTGCCCTCCATTCCAGCAGAATAATCGTGAAATGCTTTGTTTTATGGAAGAATTGTGTGGATTCACTAAAGGTAATCAGGATAAAACTATTGGGCTGACAAATCCTGAGGAGAAGGACACAGAGGAGAGAAATTTCTGTGCCTGGCCTTGGTGCAACTGTGCCAAATATTCCTTGTGTGTCCCTGTGATCTTCCAAAAGGTCGACTCCCGATCCGGCTGTTGTGCCGCGCTTCCAAAAAACTGGGGCACGGGCTGAAATATTCCCCCCTGCTGCAGCCTGGAGTTGTTTCAATGGCATCAGGGCTTTATCCTGAGCCTCTTCCCTCTTTTCCTGGCACACACGTTGACCCTCTGAGTGCTAAAGATGCTTTTTTTCTGAGCTGTAAGAAACCTGCTGGGGCCGCATCCGAGCGGGGCGGATAAAGGGACCGTGGGTGGGTGTCAGAACTGCAAGGGCTGGGTGGGTTTGAAGCCACACAGTCTGTGCCTTTTCAAGGGCTCTGTGGCTGCATTAAATGCTGGCTCAAAGAGGGCCAGAATCCAGAGCTGCTGATAATTAAAGGAAAATAGAGAGATGTGTGAGGGGGAGATGAGTAATGGTCATGTTCTTTCCGACAGTTCCTATTAGAGAACGGGAGATGTTGGTGGCAGAAGAGCTAAAGAGGCTGAGAGAGCTGGGGGGGGGGTTCAGCCTGGAGAAGAGAAGGTTCCAGGGAGACCTGGGAGCTCCTTGCAGTGCCTAAAGGGGCTCCAAGAGAGCTGGAGAGGGACTTGGGAAAAGGGATGGAAGGATGGGACAAGGGAAAATACCTTAAGCTGAAGGAGGGCAGGGTTAGATGGGACATGGGGAAGGAATTCTTGGCTGGGAGGGTGGGGAGGCCCTGGCCCAGGTTGCCCAGAGAAGCTGTGGCTGCCCCATCCCTGGAGATGTTCAGGACCAGGCTGGGATGGGGCTCTGAGTAACCTGCTTCAGTAAATGCCATCCCTGTCCCCAGCAGGGGGTTGGAATGAGATGATCCTTAAGGTCCCTTCTAACCCAAACCATTCCACGATTCTGCACAAAGCATTGTCTACAAAGGAAAAGAAAAATCATAAAGTGAATACAATCCCTACTCCTCAACTGCCCAGAACCTGTGTTTCACACTGGTAGCAAGTGCATCCCTTCTCCTGGCACCTCTTCTTCCCCCCTGTTCCCTCAGGGATGGGATGCAAACCTCCCACACTTGGCTCCATTCCATTTTTAAACTCTCCGTGGGAGGTTCTACCCCAGAGTGGCTGCATCTGTCTCAAAAGAGAGCTGGAAAAGGAATTTTGTCGTGGTTTGAGACCCCCAAAAATCCGATTTCTGAGTCCAAGCCCCCCTCCCACAACTCACCCCAGTGTGAGAGGGGTTTTCCAGACACAACACAAGACTCAATATGGGGGGAAGGGAATTATATTACAATTATTACAAACTTGTAAACTTGTTTTGTGGGGGCACTCGAGAGCCAGAAGAGAAGCAGAGCTGAACCTCTTGGAGGTTTAGGTTGGATCTCAGGCAAAGGTTCTTCCCCCAGAGGGTGGTGGGCACTGCCCAGGCTCCCCAGGGCAGTGGGCACGGCCCCAAGGCTGCCAGAGCTCCAGGAGGGTTTGGACAACGCTCTGAGGGACAGGGGGGAGTGTTGGGGTGTCCTGGGCAGGGCAGGGCTTGGACTGGGTGATCCTTGGGGGTCCCTCCCAGCTCAGGATATTCCATGATTCTATGGAATTGAACAGGGGGGAGCAGCAGGTGCAGAACAGAAGGATCAGGCTCAGCTTTCCCAAACACCACTGATGTTCATCTGAACAGCTCAGACCCATCTTCTCTGGAGGCTTTTAAGAACAGCCTGGAGAAGTATCTGTCAAGAACAACAGTTTTTCGAGGCAGCTGATGCTCCTAGTGCCCTCCTGCCCTACTTTTCTACCATTTGAGGACTTTGCTGAAACCTTTCTTTCAAAAACTTGACCCTGGGGGTCATTTTTATGGGTTGGATCTCCACTAAGCAGAGCAGGAGTGCAGTATCCAACTGCTATTGTAGGTCTAAAGAGCTCAGGTGTCCTTTCACCATCCATCTCTCCACCCATTAAAACTACTCCCTACAAATCTTTGGGGCAAGGGGAGAAGCCAGTGTGTAATTCTGAGTATTTCACTCCCAGAGAGAGGTGAGACATTAACAACCAAATGAGAAAATTGGCAGAAAACCAGAAAACCCCATCCATAAGTTAAATAACATTTTCCTTCATTTCTACACCTTGCTTTATTCTCTCTCATCTTTTTTTATCACTTCAGGATTTGTTTTCTCTTCGCTGGCTTAAAAATCAGGTATTCCCTCGCCCGAGCCTAAAAAAACCAGGGTTTGCACTGGGTGATCCTTGAGGGTCCCTCCAAACTCTGGGTATTCCGTGGATGACGCACATCCAACCCTAGAGGGGCAGCGCTGCCACACAGAGCTGTGCCAAGGCCTGGGAAGAGTGGGCAGCGTTTTAGGCAGGAAAACAAGCTGCTGTTTAATTCCCAGCTCGGCAGCTTGGGTTGAAAACTGTACCCAATGTAATTACCAGCAAGTTTCCAAGCCAGGAGATGGAATCACTCGGCTGAGCAGACGCCTCTGGGGAACAGCAGTGGAGCTGCTGCTCTCCTCAGCTTGTACCACACGGACATGGGGGGTGGGAGTTTAAATCTCTTCAAGGTGTGGTTCTGCCACCTCAGCAACCTCCTGTCCCTCCCCAGAGTTTGGATAAACCACGGGAAGCTGGTCCTGCTTGGCCACGTGATGGTCCCGGTTCTGCCGAGCACCCAAGGGACGTGTGGCCCCTCCAGGCCCTTCCCCATTCCTGTGTCCCTCCTTTGGACACTCTCTAATGGCTTTAGACCTTTCTCATGTTGTGGTGACCAAAACTGCCCCCAGAACTTGAGGTGAGGCCACCCCAGAGCAGAGCAGAGCAGGACAATCCCCTCCCTCAGTGCTGAGCTGGATGCCCCACAGGACATGGTTGGCCCTCCAGTGAAGGATCTGTGGTACAACTTTTCTCTCAGGACTTCATTTCTCTCTTGGTATCAACACATCCTTCAGACTGCACAGCTGACAGGGAGATCAAAACTGCTGCTCTCCAGGTTTGCTGCTGGAAAACCAGGAAATCCGGTGCGTGTGACTGAGTTGGAAGCAACAGAAATCTTGAGCTTTGTCCTGGAGAACGTCTGTCAGTCCTGCTGTCAGACATTGCCCACAGGATCTGTGCTGCCCCAGGCAGCTGGGCAGAGAGTGAGGCTGGGCAAGGAGAACCACATCCACAGCACACAGTGTACATCCCAAATAGTGCTGGAATCCCAGAATCCCAGAATCACTGAGGTTGGAAAAGCCCTCCCAGCCCATGGATCCCCCCTGTGCCCCATCCCCACCTTGTCCCCCAGCCCAGAGCACTGAGTGCCACAGCCAGGCCTTCCTGGGACACCTCCAGGGCTGGGCACTCCAAACCTCCCTGGGCAGCCCCTGCCAAGGCCTCACCACCCTTTCCAGCAACAAATTCCTCCTCATGTCCAACCACAGGAGAAGCACGTGTATTTTACAGCCAATAAATGCTGTGAGGTGCCAAAGGTGGGTTTACAAGCACATCTGACCAAGTCCAGGAGCTCTGCTCTGCTGTAACACAAGACAGGCTGAGTTAACTTACTTTAAGAGCAGCTTAATTACATTTCTTTTTGGTGAGCCTGGCCAGGTTTGTTGTAGGATTGGAAGTTTCCTGTATTTTCTAGAGGAAGTTTCCTGTATTTTCTAGAGGAAGTTTCCTGTATTTTCTAGAGGAAGTTTCCTTCCCTCATCCTGTTTTTTTTTTTTTTTCCCAGTGCAGTCGGAGAGGATGAGCTTCAGGCAGTGGCCACACACATTCCCAGGGGGAAAACCCACCTTGCTTGTGTTCCCAGTTCCTTGCAAGGCTGCCTGTTTTCCACAAGAACTGTTCCAGCTCCAGAAAAACACAGAGTGGGACTGTGCAACACCAAGAGCCTCCCTGTGATCATTTTTCCTTTGAAAAGCCCATTTTTTATTCCAAACCTGAATAATTTCCTCCGTGTGCTTCCCGAGCTGGGAGAAAGGGATCCTGCCACGTTAAAGATCTCTGTGCTCTGTGACTAAAGATCATGTCCCAGGGTGGATATTTCAGTTTTCAAAGTGAGATTGAGACCTGATAGTGATACCACATTAAACACATCTCCTATTGATCCTTTCTAACCTTGCAAAAGAGCTGCTCTGCATTAAGTACCTTTTACTCCAGGGCTGCTGATGGGACCACACGGATGTTAAACTGCCAGGCTAAATATCCTCAGAGGTCACCACACAGGGCATCTGAGAGGTCAGAAAGTACTAATTTTCTGGCTAAGAAACAATAGGAGTGTTCCCCCCTCTGCCCTCTAACTCAGCCTGAGGACACGCCAGCAGCTGCCTGTGAATATTTAGGAAAATATATAGGAAATATATAGAAAATATATAGGAAAATATTTACAATATTCATAAGTAAAAGAGAATTAATAAGAGCTCCCCTCCCCACCACACGGGGTTTGGGGATGGGTCACGAATCAGCTTGATCTGGCAAATTATTGCTCTCCACCGAGCTGGTGACAAAAGGGCTTTGTGCTGAACAAAGGTGGTGCTTGTAAAGGTGTATTTTCAGACCATCCTCCCCACTATTAAAGGCTCCACACAAAGAGCTGAAAGGAAATCACCTGCTCTGTGTCGAGGCGTAAAAAAAATCATCGAGGGCTGATGAGAGAAAAAAAAAAAAAAAAAAAAAAAAAAAGCCATTCTGGTTTTTAGGCAGCACTTTTTGGCTCTCTGCTGCGTGTGAGCAGGTGGGGCTGGCTGTGTTCCTTCCTTCTGGAATTATCTGCTCCGTGGGGTTTGGTTTCCAAGGCCTCTGAGGACAGGGAAGAAAGGCATTGCCGTGGGCAGGACAGGCTGTGCTGAGCTGGGTGGGGCAGGTTCAGGTTCCCCAAAGCCCCTGAAGGAAATAATCCCATTTTTTCCAGCTGGAACGCAACAGTTTGGAGCAGGGGAGGACCTGCTTTGAGGCTCAGCCACGAGTTTGGAAGAGTTTTCTTTTACAGGAACTTGGACAGGACGAGGGGGAACGGCTGCAAAGCACCAGAGGGCAGGGATAGATGGGATATTGGGAAGGAATTCCTGGCTGGGAGGGTGGTGAGGGGCTGGGATAGAATTCCCAGAGAAGCTGTGGCTGCCCCTGGATCCCTGGAAATGTCCAAGGCCAGGTTGGATGGAGCTCTGAGCAACCTGGGCTGGTGGAAGGTGTCCCTGCCCATGGCAGGGGGTGGCACTGGATGATCTTTAAGGTCCCTTCCAACCCAAACCATTCCACGATTCTAAATATTCCATAAATCCTTACGAAATCCTTGTTGAATAAGATCCATCTGCACTGGGTACCTTGTTTTGTTGATTCATTTGGGAATATTTTCTCAGCAAACCATATTTTCTCAGCTTTTGACTGTTCCTTTTGCCTGGGGGATTGGGTTTGCAACCCTGTTTGCATTTTTCTTCCCCTTTCTTTCCCTCCACCGAGATTTTGGGAACAAACAGAAATAACACGCCCCCCCCCAAAAAAAAAAAAAACAACACCCACCAAGGGAAGGAAGCAACAAACCTGTGTTTGATACAGGTTTATTCATGTGAGTCATTCCCTCCTTTGGATTCTGGAGTGAGACTTTAGGGAGCTGCTCTGCTTTGTCTGTTCCATCCAGTGGGAGATATTCCTAGTTTTTCAGCACATTATTCCCAAATATTCACTGGGTTTGGTGCTAAAATCTCCCCAGATGGGGAAAGGCTGCCTGTCCTGTAAGTGCCTGGAGGATGGAAATATTCCTTTTTAAATGGGAAGGAAAAGCTCAAATATCCTCAAGGCGATTCTGTTATAATTTAAAAATCGAAGGCAGCAGCCAAAGTGTTTTATTTGGATCCTTCCCATTTTTCAGTGTCATTTGGAATCAGCTCCTGGAGGTCACTGATAAGCCACCCTTTCCCTCAGACCTGGTCCCACAGGGTGTCTGTGTCACACAGATGGAGAAACAATGCCCAGAATTATATATGTGTCTCCTCTGGAAGGAAACAGGTTTTGTTTTCTTTCTCTTTTCATCTATGAAATGATATTTTTTCAGTGAAAATCAACTTGTCCAAGCTTCACCTCTGACTTTCCTATATTTGTTTCTAGAAGGGTCTCGTAACTGCAGTTGTTTCTTTAGGCAGATTTTAATGTGCCTGCTGCTTTTTCTTCATTATCCATTCTGCTGGAACTTATAAAAACCTCTTTAGAAAAGACAAGCAGATGATGCTTATCAGATCACTCCACCTTTTTATTATATTCCATTTTTTTTTTCCCTAATAGATAGTGAAGCACTGACTGTTTTTCCAGACCTGCAGGCTTTGACCCTTGGAGATTTTTCTTGTCCAAGTGCTGCCCTTAATTAGAGTCTCCCTCTCCTCTCCAAGTGCTGAGGTGAGGTCAGCTGGGCTCTAATTCCTCTCATCACTCCTGGCTCCTTTGATTAAAGCAGAGATGCCACAGACACTTCCCAGCCTGGAAGAACTGATGCTGTATCAGGATCTCTGCTCTTCACACTTCATTTAAGCAGATTGCAAATCCAGGCCTCTTCGAGCCTCATCCAAAGCCAAAAAAATCCCCTCCTTTAACCTTTCCCCACCTGCCCTGCTCAGCTCGACCCCCTCCCGTGCTTGGATCTGAACTCTGAAAGTTGGTTTTTTAAACCAACCCCCGTGTAAGTCCCTGTTAAATGTTGCCACACACTGCTGGATTTTTGGATTTCTCGGTATCCTGAAGCTCCCTGAGCCTGGGTATCCATTGTCTGTGAGTGAACCATGGAATTATAGCCCCAACACTTCATGGCATCTCACAGGAATAAGATCCATGAGGGTTATCTTATGAGGCACAAAAGGAGGTGACCACACACTGGCTGTGAGAATTTTGTGTATTTAGAAACCTTGTGTGTCCTCTAACAGAGATTTCTCATGTGCTGGAAGTGAACTCTTCCCACTTCCTTACCTTGTGGGATTGAATTAATCCTGTATTTTCCCTGCCAGCAGGTCCTCGTGTCTCCCCACTGAAGGATCAAAGAGGGAGCTCAGGAGAAGTGATCCCAAGAGAGAAACAAAGAGGGAGCTCAGGAGAAGTGATCCCAAGAGACAAATCCAAGACTTTTTGACTAAAGCCACTCCATGCCAAGTGATCAAGGCTTTGGGGTTTGGCACAAAGCCGAAGAAAAGAATTGGGCACCACAAACAGAGCCCTTCTTTTCCCTTTTCCCAAGTCTCCCTGGGCACTGAGGAGTTCCAGGGATCTTTTGTGCCTTCCCCAAGATGGTTTAAACTTTACCCACCGTGCTGGAACAGCTCCCAGCCGGGACTCCCACGTGTGGCACAGCCCTGGCACAGCTCCCAAATTCCTGCTTATCCTCCTCGCTCTCCAGCCTGGCTTTTGTGTCCCAGGGAAAGCAGTGGGGAAAAAAAAAGGACGGGATTGTCATGGAGAGAAAGCAGCAGGGAAGAACAGCAAGAGGAATTTGCTGACCAAGCACTAAGGGTTGGATTTCTGGGCTAAAGGAGCATTTCAGGAAATTAAGCAGGGAAACAATGGATTGTCCTCAGAGGTGACTGAATTCCTCTCAAATGAAGCATTTCAGCCCAAAGTATTCCAAAGTTATGAGCCAGACTGAAAAAATCCTGGAGATTTTTTTTCCAAATAACCCCCAAAATTGATAAATGCTGGATTTTTTCCCCCACAATTTTATTTTCCTGTTGGAGGAGGAAGATGCTCGACCCACATTTTCAGGGCTTTGTCAGGCCTTGTAGAGGCAAATTTGGGATTCGACAGCAAATATCAACGCAGTGAAATTCCCAATTTTCTCCTGGGAAGTGGTGACACTGCATTTCCTTTGCAGGCATTTTAAGCCTCCTCTTACAGTCCAGATAAAACCAACAGCGCTGCCTTTCCAAGGCAGTTATTTCCAAGGAATTGCTTTCCAAGGAGTGTGATTCTCCCAGAACTGATCCCTGACACCACAGCCCTGGAACATCCATGGGGCTGGGGGGAAGCCCACGGATTGATGCTGAGCTCCAAGACCATCCCAGTATCCAAAGGGGGTTCCCAAGAAGGCTGGAGAGGGACTTTGGACAAGGGCCTGGAGGGACAGGACAAGGGGGAATGGCTTCAAACTTAAATTAAGTTTAGATGGGATATTGGGAAGGAATTCCTGGCTGGGAGGGTGGGGAGGCCCTGGCCCAGGTTGCCCAGAGAAGCTGTGGCTGCCCCTGAATCCCTGGAAGTGTCCAAGGCCAGGTTGGATGGGACTTGGAACAACCTGGGATAGTGGATTGGATGGGCTTTAAGGTCCCTTCCAACCCAAACCATTCTGGGATTCTCTAATTCTGTGTGAGGGACTATTCTTTATCCTCCTGACCAGTCTGGATTCTTATGCATCAGATTTAGGGATTTATCCTTAGGGATTTATCCTTAGGGATTTATCCTTACTCTCCCTGACTTTCAGAGTTCAGTGCTCAGGGCCTTGATGCCCGAGTGGAGGCCAGAAAACCAATTTTAAATAATAGTTTATTTAATAAGAGGAGCCAAATCAAGACAAATCTAACAAGTGAAACTTTCAAAGGTGTGCAGGAGGTTCAGCCCCCCCTTGCTCCAATTTGGCTTCGCAAACCTCAACCAAAGTAATTTCCTGGAGTCAGGAATAATGTCCTGGTGACCTAACCCTGGGCTATGAGCAATCCCCCTGCTTTAAATAGTTAATTGGAAAAAAAAGATGGATGGCTCCGAGGTCTGGCTCTGGACTCCTTTGTTCTGGAGATGGGGAGGAACTGTGCTGAGACCACCCTAAAACTGAGCTGAGCTCAGACTCTTCCTGGTGAGATTTTCCTGCAAAACCATTTCAAACAGCAAACATGATAAAGAATAATCGCTGTGATGCTCTCACAAGCTAAAAATCAGCGGGTAAATCGTTTAAAATCATCTACCTGGGTCTTTGTTGTGGTGTTTTGCTGCTTTATTTGTGGAAGAGCCGAAGCGAGAGACGCTGGTGATTTAAGGAGCTGAACGAGGTGGCTTTCACAGGGAAAGAGAGCTGGGGGAAGGAGGGGGGGGGGGGAAGTGAGAGGATCTTGCTGCATTAAACATCACTTTCTGTGGGAACAATTAGTGCTGTAAGTGTGTTCTTGAGGAGGGAGATCACTTACCAAGCCCCAGCTCTGCTAAAACGCCCCTAAACGGTTCCGCAGTTCTCAGAAGTCATCCCGGAGCTGCTGCTTATTGGAAGTCACGGGCCACGTTTCACGCTGTCCCCTTTGGAAATGAGCTCATGTTCGGGTCGGGCTCGGCCTCCCAAATTGCCAAAATCCCCCAGGGCTTTGCTGGAGGGGAAACCACCGACCACCGCCGACCGCTCGCGGTGTCTTCGGGGGGTCGCTGGGGACGTGTGGGGCGAGGTTTGAAACCAGGGTGGGTTTGTGGTGGTTTGAGACCCCTAAAAATCCAATTCTCGAGTCTAAGCCCCCCTCCCACAACTCACCCCGGTTTGAGAGGGGTTTTCTAGACACAACACCAGACTCAATATGGGGGGGGAAGGGAATTATATTACAATTATTACACAAATAAATATTATAATACATTACGTACACAATCCTAACTATCTCTCCTATGACAAACCAATATTTACATTGGATCAAATCTCTTTTTCCTCCAATAAAAGTCCAGAAGAGAAGAAGGAAACATCCTTTCCACGTTCAGGGCAGCAGTGTCTCTCTTCCTCAATGCAGGAGTCGTAGCTGGATTTCTTTCTCTGTTACACACAAGGGGGGTCTCACCACCTTCTCTGAGCCACCAAAAGTTCCCAGAGTCATGGGTGAGATGAAATTTGACTGTGTTTCCTTTCCCTGCCCCGCTGCTGCAATGGGTAACTCGGGAGAGATGGGTTTTACAAAACCTCAGGAGCTGGATTTTTGACCCCAGCAAAGAAAACAAACCCTGACGTGGCTCCAGCTGGGAGCTTTGTTTTAATTCCTTGATTTTTGTTGGGTTTTCCTCCACACACCATTGACACCTGAGACAGGTAAAAAAGCACCACCTCCCACATGTAAATGAAGGTGGAAGTGAAGAAGAAGCTTTACCTGCTGTGGGTTATCTAATAATTACCTTCTGCAAAAACCCCTTTAGAAGAGGCTTTTCCAGAGATGAAGTGCTGAGCTGGATGATTGGATTTCAGGCCTCAATCCCTGTGTTTTTGTGTTTGAGAAGGATATGAGAGGCAAGACCAACCAGCTCTTGCAGCAAGGAGGAGAGTTAGAGAAATCTTCTCACACGCAGGAAGAACTGGAATAAATTTCTGAGGAGATCTCTCGTCTTCATCACTGAAAATCTTCAAGAACAGGTTGGTTAAACACCTCCAACAATGCTGAGGGTGCTGGTCCAGCTTTTTTTCCTTTATATAACCTGCAAGTGAACTTTAAAATCAGTTTTATAGGTACCATATAGACACCAGCTCTTTGCCTTAGTGAGCAATTCCCTTCCACCAGTTGCTCTCTACCCGAAAGCTCACCCTGTTCTTTAGGGCAGTGTGGGACAGACTGACAAATTATTTCCTTCATGGGAGGATTTTTGTTGGATTTTTCTTGTCATTTTGCTCAAATCACACCACTCATTGCAGGTGATCTTGGCCCTCCTGCTCAGTCTGTCCCTCTTCCTTGGTACCACTGGGCTAAAACATTAATTCCACATTTATGGACCTGAGCTGTGCAGAATTGCCAGGGCATTTTTTGGGTTTTGAGGGATTTTTTTCCTGCTTTCAGGTTGGATTTACATCTGTGTGATTTATAGACAGACAAGGCAACCTCCTGGAGTGGTGTTCTGTAAAACAGCCACCCCCTTGCCGGTCCTAGAAAACAGGGGCTGGAGCATCTGGACACTTCCAGGGATATTTCATCCCAATATCCCATCTTCAGAGCAGCAGCTCAGGCACTTGGGTTCAAATCAGGCCACTCACAACTGCATTTTGCAATTAGCTCAGAAGAATTCTGCTGCCCATTTTGCCTAAAAATAATTTGCAAATTGACCAGAGTCTCGTACACGGAATGGTTACAGATATTTCAGGGATTGATTTAGCATGAATAATTGAAGTGCAGTGTAGAGACAGCAGTCTCTTTCAAATATGTGGTATTTTTGAGGTACATTTCGAAACAGGCAGTGGTACAACTTCACTTATCATTTTTGGACTCCTTCTTCTCAGGACTTGGTGATGTCCTCAAAGTAGGAAGGAGTAGGATCAAATCCTAATTATTGTTATGATTTGACCTGCTAGACTTGTGAAACCAAACTTTATGGGATCATATCCCTGTGTTTCCTGATTCTAGGTTTAGGCAAAAATACATTTGACCTGCAGGATTTTGTGTTTCCTGAAAAGTCTGGGTATTAATTGACACAATTCCACTGGCTCTGAAGAGTTTACCGACCTCAACAAAGGTAAACTTGAGGGTGTTACCACGGAGGAGTTGGGACCAGCCCCAAAAAAACACCACCAGGCAGAAGTCCAGGAAAACAAAAAGGTCCTTTAAAGACAGGTCTGCTCTGATATTCCATGGGAACATAAAATTGAATTTTGCACAGATGAGCAACAGGACAAGAACGGAGTCGTGGTCGCCGAGCCGGAGTATCAGCTTGGTCCCAGCTGGAGCAGAGAACTTCGATTCCATCCCACCCTCCATGAGAATAGAAAGCCAACAGTGTCCTGGACTCATCCCACAGCAGGGCAGGAGGGGATTGTGCCCCTCTGCCCCCTCAGGTGAGACCCCCCTGCAGAGCTGCTCCAGCCCTGGGGAACAGCCCAGCAAGGACATGGAGCTGCTGGAGAGAGGCCAGAGCAGGAACCAAGAGGATGCCAGGGCTGGAGCAGCTCTGCTGGGAGGAAAGGCTGGGAGAGCTGGGATTGTTCAGCCTGGAGAGGAGAAGCTTTGGGGTGTCCTGGTTGTGACCTTCCATGACCTGAAGGAGCTCCAGGAAAGATGGAGAGAGACTATTTCCAAGGAATGGAGGGACAGGACAAGGGGAACGGATTTAGACTGACAGAGAATATGGTTAGATGGGATATTGGGAAGGAATTTTTGGCTGTGAGGGTGATGAGGGTGTGGGATAGAATTCCCAGAGAAGCTGTGGCTGCCCCTGGATCCCTGGAAATGTCCAAGGCCAGGTTGGATGGGGCTTGGAGCAACCTGGGCTGGTGGAAGGTGTCCCTGCCCATGGCAGGGGGTGGCACTGGATGATCTTCAAGGTCCCTTCCAACCCAAACCTTTCCATGATTCTTTGATTCTGTGACAGAAATGGGGCCAAATTTCAGTGGCACCTCAGAGGCAGAAGATCATCTCACACCAGGTGTGTCCTGATGCACCGTTGGCACCTGAGAGACTGGAAACACGACGGGGCTTCTTCAGCCACCACGACAGTTATTGCCAGTTCTTGGGAATTCACAACTTTCCAGCTTAAACCTGGGAAAGGAAGAGACACCCATCAGGCTTTGAAGTCATGTCTGGCTTTTTTATATAAAAAAAAAAAAAACCAAACCAACAAACAGGGCATTTATTTCATCATTTAGAGTATTTGGCTCTTTAGAGCATAATTGCTAAAATTCCTGAGAATGGCATTTGCTGTGATTTTTCTGTAAGATTTTAATGCTTTCCACTGCCCAGAGTCCAATTAACGTCCTGCCTAATGGATCCTGGGCATCTGTGGTGCCCTCCCCCTCCTCACCTCCACTGTGCTTCCATGTCAACTCCTCTGGGATCCTCCTTGGAATGGGGGTTTAATTGCCTTGCCTGGTGCTGGGATGTCATTACACAGATGGGATGTGCTGTGTGTTTGTGGCAGGAGATAATGACTTTTAAACTGACTTTTTAGCTGCAGCTTTTTTGAGACTTCCTGTCCTTTCCTGAGCTCGATCCAGAGCTGATCCCTGACCATCCCTGTTGCTCCTGCTCCAAAATGAACAGTTCTCCACGAAGCAGCACTTCAGAAGGATCCTGTACCTACCTTGTGTATCCCTCATCCAATGGGAAAATGATTTCAAATAAAGATTTTAGGATACAATGCATCATCTCTTGCTTTACTCACTGTTCATTTTAATCCGTTTTCCCTCTATTTTCCAAATTAGTTTTCAAAGGATCACCAGAAGGGAAACTCTTCAGATCATCTCCTTCCAACCCTACTTTTGGGGTTGGAATTGCTCCAAGGTGGAGAACCCGCAGTGGGCACCCTCAAAGTAAGAGTTTTGCTCTGTTTAAATGGAATTTTCTGTATTTCTGCTCGTGCCTCTTGTCCTGTCACTGGGACTGGAGAGAAAATTCCTCCCCTTCAGAGTTTTCCCTGGCAGCAAAGGAAGGGTTGGTCTGGATGTTGGAAATCCCACTCAGATCCCACTTCCAGTGATTTTAGTGGTTGCCCTAAAAATCACATTAAAATTTCTTAACTGCTGTGTGTTTGCCTCGGTTTTCTCTTTCCTCTAAGTGATATAAATCTTCCCACATTTCCATTTCCTTCGTTGCTCCTTAGTCTTGATGATTAGTCTTAAGGTTAAGCTCCCATCCTAACACAGAGCCAGTGATCTAATGCTGGAAGCTCGATTTCCAGAATCTGACTTACAAAAATTACCAATGTCATGCTGACTGTGGCCTGGTAAATTTAGGAAAACCTTCTCCACAAAACTGATAGAAAAATCTGAGTGTCTTCTCCGAGGAAAATCTCTGTCCAGCTGTGCTGGTGCACTGCAGACCAAACTTAGTCTGACCTCAGGGCTTTGCAGCAGCTTTTCGAGATCTCAACGTGTATTTTGAGCTCCCACTGGAATGAAAATAGAATTTTTAGAATATTTATAAACCCAGGCTGTGTTAAAATGTCTTGGGCCAAGGCTTTATGCTTCCCACTCTGCACACAGGACAACATCCACTTCCCTCAGAACCTGAAGACCATAAATGTCTCAGCCAAGCCCAGATATATCAATAATTGAATCGTGGAATGGTTTGGGTTGGAAGGAACCTTAAAGATCCTCCAATTCCAGCCCCTGCCATGGGCAGGGGCACCTTCCACCAGCCCAGGTTGCTCAGAGCTCCATCCAACCTGGCCTTGGACACTTCCAGGGATCCAGGGGCAGCCACAGCTTCTCCAGGAAACCTGTGGGATTTTTGGCCTCCTTTAAAAATCACACCTTGAGTTAACTGGGTGCAACTGCCTCGTGCCAAACACCCTTGGAGGCACTTCCTCAGGCACTTTGCCACTGATCCACCCCCCCAGGGAATGAATCCCACCCCGAGGGGAGCAACAGATTCCTCCCTGCTGATATTCCCACCCATCAGAGCAAACTCCACCCTCACTCAGAGCTTTATCCAGCCTCCAGGTACATTATGGGGACCAAAAAATTGTCATTTTTGGCTCTTTGCTTCTGATTCCTGCTGAAACCAAAGTGTTGGTTGATAGGTTCAGGGCACCTTCAAGCAGCAGCCGTGGCTGTAATTTTATATTTATATTTTATATTTATATTTTATATTTAATTTTATATTTAAATGCAGGTCCGTGTGTTTGCTGATAACCTTCACAAATTATTTCTGGCCTTTGGATAAGACTTGGATAAGTCTCTCCCCTCCCATTTTTTTTTCCACCTGGGGAAAAATATTTCCATTTTAGGCTCTAAGAGCACTGTCTGTGGGGAGAAAAACAACCTGGGAACCCCTACAAACCTCGGGGGTGGGGTCTCTGGATTAAAACCCTCGCTCAGGCCTAAGTACAGTCAATTTAGCACCAACTCCCTTTGCCTTCCGAGTATTTAACATTTCACAGTGATCTTGTAGCAATTAGTGCTTGTTGTGTGATGGAAACTGCTGTGTTGACTGAGCCAATTAAGAGATCAATTAGTGCAGCGCCCGAGCTGAGAGAGAGATCTTGGGTGACTATTTAAACACTTCTCCCTCCCGGTTTCGGTTTCTAAGGCCGTGGCTCAGAAAATAATCTTTACAGCTGTATTAGCAACTTTGCAGACTCGGAATCACGGCATAATTTAGGTTAAAAAACACTTTTAAGAGCTTTAACCCCAGTCTGGGACCAATCACCACCTTGTCAACCACTCCAGTCGTTCCTGGAACACCCCAGGGATGGTGATTTGATGGAGGAATTCCCATGAGTAGCAAACATTTCAGGCAAACTCCAAGGCCTGCGTTTCTTTTTCTTGCTGTGCCCGAAAATAAGGATAAAATCAAAGATTATTTGCTTTTAGCAAAGCCTGTAACAGCCCGAACTCATCACTGTTTCCTTCAGAGAAAAACAACACCAGCCCAAGTCGCTTTTCAAGCCGAAATGGGGCTGAAATTCTTTATTAGATAATTATTGTTTTCCTTCTTCAGTGCCGGTCAGAAGTTTATGGATGAAAATACCACCTGGCCATGGTTCCACCAGCTTTGTTCGGTCTCCTAAGCCAGGATTCCTGGGAAAACCCGAGCTCTGCAATCCCGTTTCCAGAGTTCCGGGAGCGTCGGCCGCCGCCGGGAGCAAAACTTTGAATTTCTGGAAGTGGAGGCCAACAGAGGTGAAAGTAATAAGAAAGGGCTCAGGAAATGATATATTTTCAGGAACACCCGAGTGTTTCCTTTTGGAAGCACCGCTTGGGGATTTCTGGGTCACGAGAAGGTCTTGGAAAGAAAAAAAAAAATAAAAAAATGGATGTAGGTCCTGACCGAACAAAACCACATTAAAAAAAAAGGAGGAAAATTAATTATTAACCCTTAATCCTGCATTTTAGCCGGTTTTAGTCTTGTTCCACTTTGAAATCTATTTTTTTGTCCCTAAAGCAACTTTCAAAAAATCAAGGAAATAATCTGTAGCCCAGCTTTGCCTTTATTTCATAAATCACAATATCAAAGGGTTGGATAAACTGGATTTTGTTTTTTTGTTTGGTTGTTTTTGTTTTGGGGAATTTTTTTAGGTTTTTTTTTTTTTTAAATCAATTTTATTCTCTTAATGTCGAGGATTTGAGAGAATCAGATTCAGAAGATTCCATTTCACTCAGATTTTAAAGGGGTCAGGCAGTGCAAACTTGATATTCAGAGTTTAGACAACATCATAATCCTTCCTGTATCTTAAAAAAAAAACAACCAACCAACCAAAAATAAAACCAGCCCCAAAAACCAATGGAAAACCAATATTTTAAAATATTAATAACCACGACTATAAGTGATTAATGAGAATGAAGCAATGATTTTTCTTTCCCTTCCCTCACACGAGGCAAAGTAAAGGAATATAATTCCTGGAGGTGCCACATTTAGCACAGGGTTTCATTCCAAGGCTTTTATGGATTTCAGTGGTAGGAGAAGACTTAGGACAAAATTAGATTCCTGTTGAGGCTTCAGGGAATTCATTCACAGCAAAATACAAGAAGATATGAACTTTTTCTCCAGGCACTGGTGATGGGAGCATCAGTTTGGGCCACATGGGTGAGGCTCCCATTCAATTCCTGCTACTTCCTTGGCAGAAAATCTTGAAAAATTATTAATCTGGGTTTCACATCACCGAATTTAAGCCTCTGGGTTGAACGTTTCCCCCCTGAATTGCCTTTACAATCACCAGAGGTTTTGCCTACGCTGCTAAAATTCAGGAATGTGAGTCTGGAGGGCTGGACTGCCGATCATTTCACAGCTTAAATTCAGATTTGTGGCATAAGTTTCTTAAAATCTCATTTCCCCACCCTGTTTTGGGTAGCTCCAAGGAGCTGTTTGAAAGGCAAGTTGGTTATTGTGGGAGTTGGGACTGTTCACCTGGAGAAGAGAAGGCTCTGGGGAGACCTCAGAGCCCCTTCCAGTGCCTGAAGGGGCTCCAGGAGAGCTGGAGAGGGAATTTTCACAAAGCCTGGAGTGACAGGATGAGGGGGAACGGCTTTAAGCTGAAGAAAGGCAGGTTTAAATCAAATATTAAGGAGAAATTCTTTACTCTGAAGGAGGTGACACCCTGGCCCAAGGCAGAGGGGGTGGAACTGGCTGATCTTTAAGGTCCCTTCCAACCCAAAGCATCCCTGGTTCTACAAAGAGATGCATTTCTGGAGTGGTTTCCATTTACCCCTCGGTCTCTGTTTGCAGAGTTTGGGTGAATCCCACTCCTTGGGTTTCTACAAAATGGGAAATGATGTAAAAAAATGTACATAACCACAGGGGTGAAGAGCAGTAAATGCTCTGGGCAAGAGAGGAGTCACCTGAGGAGAAGGAAACCAGCAACGTGTAGAAGATGAGGGCACAGAAAAATTAAGATCAACCCACAGAGCAACTCCAAGGCAGAGATTTTTTGGCCAGTATTTAAGGGGTAAATCTGCATTGCTGCCCCCAGTGAAACACCAGATTTCTGGGATGCTTTTGGAGAGGAAAGCCTGGGATTTTGTGTCCTGAGGCAGCGCTGGGCAGAGCAGGGTGAGGGAGCAGCAGAGATAGACCTTGTTAGACCTGCATAATGGCCTTAAGCTGAAGGAGGGCAGGGTTAGATGGGATATTGGGAAGGAATTCTTGGCTGGGAGGGTGGGGAGGCCCTGGCTCAGGGTGCCCAGAGAAGCTGTGGCTACCCCTGGATCCCTGGAAGTGTCCAAGGCCAGGTTGGACGGGGCTTGGAGCAACCTGGGCTGGTGGAAGGTGTCCCTGCCCATGGCAGGGGGTGGCACTGGATGGGCTTTAAGGTCCCTTCCACCCCAAACCATCCTGTGATTCTGTGACCTTGTGGCGTGGAAACAGAATCCCAGGAGCTGAACCAGCAGTTCCCACATGGAATGGCACGGGGCCCTCTCCCTCTGCACTCAGCAAGGAAGGGAGTGTCTCGCTGCACCTCACACGGTGCTGCAGGGAAGGAAAGAAACCCCACAGCCTTTCATGTCACGTGATTTTAAGATCACAAACCCTGGCTTTGAGAAAACACACGTGTTTGGCTGCCCATGAAAGTGGGGCTGTAGGAAAACAAAGCACACAGTCCCCGACTCCTTTCTTTTCCCCCCTCAGGGATCAAGGGCGTGGCCACCGGAGGCATTTCTGGGCTAAACCCGACCAAAAGGCGTCATAATATTTACCCTGGTGGTTACAAACCTTAGAAAAACTGTTGTGTGAGGAGCAAGAGTGGGAATCCGGACTCCAAAGTAACACCAATAGATGGCAGGCACAGCTCAGGCGTGTGGGGAACCGCGGCCTCTGGCCCGTTCCGGGGTGGGATGGAGGGATCCTGGTAACTCTGGAGCTGGGAAGCTCCTGGGAGTATCTGGGTGCTGGCAGGACCCCCCCAAACACTGGCTTTCCTTAAGGGGTTCCTGTGGATCCTGTGGTTTGCAGCGGCACAGGATGGGGGTGAGGAGATTTAAGGGGCTCGTGGGATGGGAACGGCCCCTTCCCGTGTTTGGTTGTTTGAAGGTGTCAGACTGTGCTGCTTGAAAAAAGCCAAACTGGGTCAAACATCTCCTGCTCAGGTCACCAGGTTACTCCAGGCAGACTTCAGCAGCTGCTGTATCAGTCACAGAATCCCAGAATCACCAAGACTGGGAGAAACCTTCAGGATCATCCAGTGCCACCCTCACCCAGCACCACCAGGATCACCCCCAATCCATGTCCCCAAGGGTCACATCCAGACACCTCTGGGACACTCCCAGACACAGGGACTCCACCACCTCCCTGGGACACTTATTCCAAAGCCTGACCACTCCTACAGGGAAAAATTGTTTCTAATCCCTAATCTGACCCTGCCCTGGGGCAATTTAAGGCCATTTCCTCTCCCCCTTTCCCTTGGGACATGGCAGCAGAGCTTGACCCCCCTCCCTGCCCCCTCCTGTCAGGGAGTTGGGGAGAGCAATGAGGTCCCCCCTGAGCCTCCTCTTCTCCAGATAAACCCCCCCAGCTCCCTCAGCTGCTCCTCACAGGACATGTTCTCCAGCCCCTTCCCCATCCCTGTTCCCTTCCCTGGACACACTCCAGCCCCTCAAATGTCCTTTTGGAAGTGAGAGGCCCAAAACTGAACACAGGATTTGAAGTGTGGCCTCTCAGATCCACAGCCTGTGGTGCCTGATATAACATCACTTTTTCATCCCAGTTAATTCCTGCACCCAACATTTCCCTCTTCTTTTCCCTGTTCCCAATTAGCTGGAATATAAATGGGGCAGCACACAAAGAGGAGATTGAAGGATTCCTGTGTGTCATCCTGACTCTCATGATATGGCATTTTTCTTGCCACTTGAAACTTATGTGGCTTTTCTTCCCTAACTTTCACAGCAGAGAATTTTAAGCCCACCCCAAAACACATTTTAAAAAAGACAACAGAAAGTACTGTAAACTTAATATTTTCTTTTAAAACTTCCTCAATTTTAACCAAAATTCACAATTCTAAAGGCATGCAATGTTTGCTGTTCCCTAGTCCACGTTTCACAGATCTCTCCTGTGAACACAACATAAAGGCAGGACTGAGCAAGTGTCCTGACCACAACCTTAGTGCAGCTTTAGGCAGGACACAATAAAAAGGTTGAAGGGGAAATCAGAAAAAAGAAAAACCAACCACATGTTTTTACAGCCAATTAAAGCAGGAGGGAAAGTTTGTTTACTAAGTAAAACTTTCCCATACACTGAGAAAAAGGGGGATAATTTATCTGGTTTAATGCCTTCTTAAGAATAATTTTGCTGTTGTATTCGGTAAGAAACTGAATTAAATGTTTTCCCAAGTGGCTGGGAAATGAAGAGTTTTATATAATCCTTGCCATGAGATGTGGTCCCTGCTAACAGTATCCCACCTAGTACCTGGATTTGCCAAAAAGGTGGGAATTATTATCCCTCTGTTGCAGAGATGGGAGCATGGAAGAGGCAGTTAAGAGCTGAAGGACATCCATCAACCCTGGAAACATGTTCAGGTGGAGAACACAGGTTTCCTTCTTCCCTGGGTCACAGGACACCATCCAACTCCTACCAGAACCTGAAAACACTGGGCATCTCCACTGAGCCCAGATATATCAACCGTGGAATCCTGGAATGGTTTGGGTTGGAAGGGACCTGAAATCCCATCCAGTGCCACCCCCTGCCATGGGCAGGGACACCTTCCACCAGCCCAGGTTGCTCCAAGCCCCGTCCAACCTGGCCTTGGACACTTCCAGGGATCCAGGGGCAGCCACAGCTTCTCTGGGCAACCTGTGCCGGGGCCTCCCCACCCTCACAGTCAGGAATTCTTTCCCAATATGTCACCTAAATTTCCCCTCTTTCAGTTTGTACCCACTCCCCCTTGTCCTGTCAGGGCAGTTCCTGATGAACATCCCTCTCCAGCTTCCCTGGAGCCCCTTCAGACCCTGGAAGGGGCTCTGAGGTCTCCACACACCCTTCTCTTCTCTAAGCTGGACAGCCCCAACTTTCCCACTTTGTCTCCATAGCAGAGGTGCTCCAGGTCACTTATCAACCTTGTGGCCTTCTCTGGATTTGCTCCAACACTTCCATGTCCTTCTTCTGTTCATGGACACCAGACCTGGACACAGCACTCCAGGTGGGTTCTTACAAGAGTAAATCTCCAGCTTTTGAGGTGCATAAACCCCAGGGAAAGGTTCTTCCCCCAGAGGGCAGTGGGCACGGCCCCAAGGCTGTCAGAGCTCCAGGAGTGTTTGGACAATGCTCTGAGGGACAGGGGGGATTGTTGGGGTGTCCTGGGCAGGGCCAGGCCTTGGACTGGATGATCCTTCCAACTCAGGATATTCCACGTGAATTCAAAATATAAGTGGATGTGTCTGAATTCAAAATATCTGTAATTTTCATGCAAAATTCGGTTGCATTGATTCCCAACAGAAGAAGAATTGAAGCTGTGGCTGCTCCATCCCTGGAAACATTCAAAGACAGTCTGGATGGGGCTCTGAGCAACCCGGTCTAGTGGAAGGTATCCCTGCCCATGCCAGGGGGGTTGGAATTAGAAGATCTTTAAGGTCCCTTCCAACCCAAACCATTCTATGATTCTATAAAAAGTCCAGTTGTGAATCACCAAAAAGTCTTTTTGCACATTTCCAAAGATTAGAGATGAACTTGGAATTGGAAAAAACCCAACATTTGTCCCAATTTGGGACAAATCTGGACCCAGGTTTTGCAAATCTCTACAAGTTTGATTAAAAAAAATCCAACAAAACAAAACAAAACAAAACAAAACAAAAACTTCTGTGGAAATGGGGACTGTGGAAATGCCAACCCCCACCTCTGAGCTGTTCAGAATTCTTGCACTTCAGGCTGTTGTTCAACTGCAAACGTGTCTCAGGGATAATCTCCTGGTAGGTGCCACCCTCTCGCCGCGGCTGCTCGGGAAACCAAATATCCCTGGGTCTTATGTAATTCCCAACATGTTTCATCAGGCAGGTGAACAGGGTGCCGAGGGTTCAGCAGCAGTTTACCTCTGGAAGGGGGAGGAACCCTCCTTTGTGTCTCCCAGGCCCAGTTAGGCCCTGCTGAAAGATGTCTCTAAGTCTTGTCTGAGCAGCACGAGCCAAAAGGTCGGAAGGTGCAGGCTCGGCTTTGACAAGCCGAACGTTCAGCTTAATCCCTGAGCTTGTCGGAGCTTTGGTGGGGAGCAGGCAGCAGGAAAACGTGGATGTGGCACTCGTGTGTGACACACACACCCTCACACCCCCCCCGTGTGCTCCCTGGGTCGCTGTGACCGTCAGGAAGCGATGCCAGACAGTTTTCAGCTCCTTGGCTCTGTCCCGACTCTCTCTCAGTCGCGGGCACGGAGCCGAGACAGAGCCAGGTTTTCAGCTGCAGCCAGACTTAATGCTTCATTACTCTGCCCACCTCTGCACAGGATATAACATTTGGAACATTAGGAATTAGCATTATAAACTCCCATAAATTATCCCCGGGCCTGTGCTGCTGAAAATGTGTTCCAGTGCGTGGCCTGTCCATCTCCTGCCCCGGGAGGGGAGTGGGATCCCAGCTTTGTGAACCGTGGATGTTTTCCATCTTCAGCCTTTACTCTGTCCCTGTTCAAAGCCTTTGAACTGGTCCAATAAATGTTTACCTGCTCCTAGTGTAGATTTCCTGTGGGATGTCCCGGGATTGTGTGAATCCTGCTTGATGCAAGAGGCTCACCTCGGGCTCCAAAATTTCGGGAATGGGAGCAAGTGCTCCTTGAGTCAAAGAAGGCACAGACTCAGCTGAAACAAAGCCATCCCTGGGCATGCCAAGGGGTAATAAACACATTCTTTTCCAGAAGGAGAAAGGGAAGGGCAAGGAGCAGGTCTAGGGTATGCAAGGAGTTTAAAGTGGCTGCCAAAGCTACACCCAACGGAGGAGGGAGAGCTCCTGCAGTGCCAAAGGCCACCCTTCACTTCAAAGCCAAGTAGTTGGAAGCTTCTCTGAATCCCTGCAGGACCAGATTCCCTGCAGGACCAGATTCTCTGCTTCAGCCTCAGCCACCAGCAAAGGATGACACACGAGATGCTCTCCCTCAAAAGCACCTCAAGTGGTTTTGTGACTCACCACGGACGTCTTCGGGTTACGGCTCTTTTCTTCCACTCAGCTTTTTCTCTTCAGGGTGAGGAGCTCGTCAGGAGCATCTGAACTTCACATTCCCCTGCAGGACAAGGAGAGGGAGGCATCACCAATTTTTTGCTTCACAAGCCTTTGTTCCCCTGCCCTGAGGAGTTACCAAGCACAGGGGGACCAATGGAGACAAATCCTGAGTTGATGAGCACTGGTACAAATGTCCCCCTGCTCGACTAGGATGGGCTTTGGGCTGGTTCTGAGCTTTTAACCAGGTCTAGAAATGTTCACAGTGGCAAGAGACAGCTGAGAATAAAATAATGCATCAACAGCAGGTTGAGGAAGGTGATTTTCCCCTCTACTTTGCTGTTGTGACACCTCCTTGCAGAGCTGCTCCAGCCCTGAGGAACAGCCCAGCAAGGACATGGAGCTGCTGGAGAGAGTCCAGAGCAGGCACCAAGAGGATCCCAGGGCTGGAGCAGCTCTGCTGGGAGGAAAGGCTGGGAGAGCTGGGATTGTTCAGCCTGGAGAGGAGAAGCTTTGGGGTGACCTGATTGTGGCCTTGCAGGGCCTGAAGGGGCTCCAAGAAAGATGGAGAGAGACTATTTCCAAGGGCTGGAGGGACAGGACAAAGGGAATGGATTTAAACTGACAAAGAGTAGGGTTAGATGGGATATTGGGAAGGAAGTCTTGGCTGTGAGGGTGAGGAGGGACTGGCCCAGGTTGGCCAGAGAAGCTGTGGCTGCCCCTGGATCCCTGGAAGTGTCCAAGGCCAGGTTGGATGGGGCTTGGAGCAACCTGGGCTGGTGGAAGGTGTCCCTGCCCATGGCAGGGGGGTGGAAAGAGAGGACATTTAAGGTCCCTTCCAGCCCAAACCATTCTGTGGTTCCATGATGAGCAGACTGTGAAGGAGAAATGATGGAAAGAGCTGTTCCACAAAAGCAGGCAGAATGTATCTGAGTGCTCAGGGAGCTGGAAGAAAAGGTGCAAGAGATAAAACCAGCTTAAAAAGTTGCATGGGATGAGCAGAAGTTACTCACATGTAAGCCCTGACTGTCATTTGGGAGAAAGGAAAAGTATCAGGGAACTGATGGACTCCCTCCTACCCAAGCTCCAGTGAGAAGGGCTTGGTGCTTCACTGAGAGAGAAAGAATTGCACCTTAAATTTCCACCTCCCAAACTCTACTTTTTACCAGAGTGTTTTTATCCTCTAGACTGGAATGGCCCTCTGGTGCTCCACATTTTAATTAAAAGTTCGAGCCCAACGAGCTCCACATCAGTTACACCCTGAATTCACAACAGACTTTGGTTTTCCAGCCTATGAGCAGCTTTTATAACATTTTCATTTTAAAGTGTAGTTAACACTTCGAGGAGTGTTGCTCATTTTCAGCTGCTGGAATGCACAGACAACCTCAGGGACTCGAGTTTGTGTTTGTTTTGAGCAGGACAGCTAAAAAAAAAAACAACACCTTTTGGCACACAAATTGTGTCTTTCCCCCGGGGAATAGCACAGGGAAAAAAAACCCCAAAACAACGAGTCGTACACCTGAGGGTCAAGGAAATAATTGGGAAGCAGCAGAAAACAGGGAATTGGGAGGGGATGACAAATCAGCTTTAGGGAAGGACCAGCAGCCTGCATGTGCTTGCTGGGCATGAACACAGAGGATAAGGCCTGGTTTTTCACCCCTTTGGGACCATTAATCATGTTTTTGGCACTGAGTGTTTACTCAGGAGAGATCCCAGCTCTCCACACTTGACACTTCGCTTGGCGGCCACCAGCGATGCTCAGGGAATGTGGGAATAGTGGGATTTCTTGTTCCTTTTGGGAAAGAACCATATCCAGCAGCTAGAACAAGTGGCCTGGCTATCTCTGGGAGAGTTAACTGTGTCAGAAACGGGGGGAAATAACCTTCTCCACATGGAATATGCTGCCTTGGAGAGACAAAAGACTTCATTAAAACCAGACTCAGCGGAGCTTTCTTTAAAAATTTTACGGCCCTTCAAATGTAAAACATATTTAACAATGGCTCTTTTGCAAGGTTATAAGCTTATTTATTAGCCTATGTGTGTTCATAAATCATCCCTTTATCCTCCTTTTTATTTTTCCAAATTAACACATTTTCGATAAAGGAGATTACGAGGGAGATGATGAAGTGCCAGATTCCATCTCCCGGAGCTTTTGTGCTCCTAAAGAAAAAATCATTAAAACTAGGAATGAATGGGGCAAACACCACAAAGCTTTGCTGATGGCAGTGATCACAAAGGGTAATAAGGCTGCCGTGCTCATACTCTTTCCCTTATCCTCTTTTTGACCAATATTCCAATATTCAAACTTCTCTCTGCAACTCCCTCACAGGAGGGGGGAGCTGGGGGGGGTCGGGCTCTGCTCCCAGGGAACAAGGGACAGGAGGAGAGGGAATGGCCTCAAACTGGGCCAAGGGAGGCTCAGGTTGGACAGGAGGAGGAATTTCTTCATCTTCACCTCTGAAAGGGGTGTGAAAAGTGATATTAGAGCTCTCCTGGAGCACCTGGAGAGGGAACAACACACAGGAAAAGAACAGGACTTTATCAAAGGATGATGTTGATATTGAGAGAAATGGAATTCTGTTGGCCACAGATGGATTTAGGTTGGAAACCATGGAAGAATCCCAGCCCTCTGAGGCATGAGGTTGTGACACAGAATTCCAGGAGGAGCAGGAGGGTGACCAGGTGTGGAAAGGTTTAATTTAAAGAGGCTCAGGGGTGGATCATCTTGCTCTTTCCAACCCCTTGACAGGAGGGGGCAGCCAGGGGGGGTCGGGCTCTGCTGCCAGGGAACAAGGGACAGGAGGAGAGGGAATGGCCTCCAGCTGTGCCAGGGGAGGCTCAGGTTGGCCAGGAGGAGGAATTTGCTGCTGGAAAGGGTGGTGAGGCCTTGTCAGGGGCTGCCCAGGGAGGTTTGGAGTGCCCAGCCCTGGAGGTGTCCCAGGAAGGCCTGGCCGTGGCACTCAGTGCTCTGGGCTGGGGGACAAGGTGGGCATCGGGCACAGGGGGGATTGGATGATCTCGGAGCTCTTTTCCCACCTCAGTGATTCTGGGATTCTGGGATTCCAGCACTATTTGGGATGTACACTGTGTGCTGTGGATGTGGTTCTCCTTGCCCAGCCTCACTCTCTGCCCAGCTGCCTGGGGCAGCACAGATCCTGTGGGCAATGTCTGACAGCAGGACTGACAGACAGTTCTCCAGGATAAAGCTCAAGATTTCTGTTGCTTCCAACTCAGTCACACGCACCGGATTTCCTGGTTTTCCAGCAGCAAACCTGGAGAGCAGCAGTTTTAATCTCCCTGTCAGCTGTGCAGTCTGAAGGATGTGTTGATACCAAGAGAGAAATGAAGTCCTGAGAGAAAAGTTGTACCACAGATCCTTCACTGGAGGGCCAACCATGTCCTGTGGGGCATCCAGCTCAGCACTGAGGGAGGGGATTGTCCTGCTCTGCTCTGCACTGGGGTGGCCTCACCTCAAGTTCTGGGGGCAGTTTTGGTCACCACAACATGAGAAAGGTCTAAAGCCATTAGAGAGTGTCCAAAGGAGGGACACAGGAATGGGGAAGGGCCTGGAGGGGCCCTTGAGGAGCAGCTGAGGGCACTTGGCTGGTGCAGCTGGAGCAGAGGAGCCCCAGGGCAGAGCTCAGCGGGGGCTGCAGCTCCTCCCGAGGGGCAGCTCCGGCCTCTGGGAGCAGGGACAGGACCCAGGGAAGGGCTGGAGCTGGGACAGGGCAGGCTCAGGGGGGATCTCAGGACAAGGTTCTTCCCCCAGAGGGTGGTGGGCACTGCCCAGGCTCCCCAGGGCAGTGGACACGGCCCCAAGGCTGCCAGAGCTCCAGGAGGGTTTGGACAACGCTCTGAGGGACAGGGGGGAGTGTTGGGGTGTCCTGGGCAGGGCCAGGCCTTGGAGTGGATGATCCTTGGGGGTCCTCCCAGCTCAGGACATTCCATGATTCTATGGTACATTGTGAAGTCCCCTCACATGTCACTAACCAGGCACAGGACCCCACTGTGGCTCAAGGCCAGCAGTGTCCCCCTGCTCTGACCGGAGCCTCCATCCATGTGCTCCGTGTTGTTTTTTGGGGAGGCCCTTCCCTCCCCCCGACTATCCAGGGAGCACTGGCTTCCTAACCTGGAGCCCTGGCGAGGTGCCAAAGGTAGATGGCACAAACCCTTCCCCTCAGCACCCGAAATGAAGGAGGCAGGACCAGTGTGGCTTCCCCTTTTTGTGACCCCCTCAACCCCGCTGGCAGCAGGGAGTGGGGATAATCCTGGCCTGTCTCCACACACTCCCACAGACTGCCAGGATCCCAAGGAATCTGCCCAAAACTGCGTTTGCTGGCGATTTCTGTTAGTCCAGGCTGAGGCAGGGGCTGGGCTGGGCTGGGGTTCTGTAAGGCCTGGTTTAGGTCACCTCTGGGGTGACCTATTGAAGCTTTCCAGTTTCCTGAAGGAAAGATGGAGAGAGACTATTCCCAAGGGTGACAGGACAAGGGGGAATGGCTTCCAACTGACAGAGAGTAGGGTTAGATGGGATATTGGGAAGAAATCCCTCCCTGTGAGGGTGGGGAGGCCCTGGCACAGGTTGGCCAAAGAAACTTTGGCTGCCCCTGGATCCCTGGAAGTGTCCAACCTTGGAGCCACCTGGGCTAGTGGAATGTGGCAGTTTAAACTGTCAGTTTAAAACCATCATCCCTTTTCCTGTCACTCTGCCCATATAAAGTCTCTCTTCCTCCTTTTTATAACCCTTCATGTCCTGGAAGGCCACAACGAGACCTCCCTTGAGGCCTCCCCAGCACAAACATTTACCTTTTTAATCAGCTCTCACAGGGGATTTTTCTGGTTATTTGGGTGCTGCCTGAAGGTGAGAATTTTGGGGACACCTGTTAATTTAGTGGAAGCAAGTTAAGTATTAGGAAACATTGGTTGTTCCTTTACTAACAAGGCAAATCCCTTCATGAATGAGGGTCAGTTCATTGGTGAGATAACCTCAGTATAGACTAAATCCCCTGTAAAATCCTGACAGCAAATAACCACTTTTAAAGCAGTCAGAGAGAAAAATTTTGTTGTTCTGTGGTGCTTTATATCAGCAATTTGATAATTGATATATCTGGCCAGTGAATTTACATTGTTTTCTTCCTTAAATAATCAAGACTTCAAAAAAACAACCAAACAAACCAAACCAAACCCCCCAAAATCACCAAACCCCCGGCCCTTAATTAGAGCCTTAGTCACACAATGTGCAGATTAGCATTTTTGAAGTGCTCAGAGCGGGGGCTGCAGCATCTTCCAATTATACAAGAGCAATTAGAGAAGATCATCAAGACAATTCTGAGGTCTCATTAGGGAGAGTGTTGGTTGTTCCAGACATCTCCACAGATTACAGCAGTGTCTGGGGCTCGTCACCCCCCTCCCATCCCCACACAGGCTCTTTGGGAAGAGTTAGACCGTGACTCACTTCTGGTGAAACAATGGTTGATGCTCTCACATTAGAACAGCCTTATGTTGGCTTATTTTTTTCAAAAATGGCGATTTTTTTTCACACTCTCAGACACTTAAAACAGTAAAAACCCCGCTGATTTAATCTCTTTTTTTTCAGCTTTCCTAACTGAGCATTCTCAGGTAGACAAATACGATTTCCAAGGCAAAACTGTTGGGTGTTTCCTTGTGGGAAATAGAAATTCCAGCGATGAAGGAAATAAAAATAATATTTTCTCAGAACTTTCGTGGTAAAAGAGCCCAGAGAGGAACTTTTGAACCTCAGTGCAGTGAACGCTTGTGGGACGTGGTGCCAGGGATCAAAGGTGAAATAACGAGCACGTAAATAATCCAATATTCAGATCATTCTAGAGGTTTTGAAAAGGGCTTCAGTCAGGGCTGAGGTTCATCATGACTTTCTATACAGATGTTTATTCAGATCATTCTAGGGGGTTGAAAAGGACTTCAGTCATGGGTGAGGGGTTGCCCAGAGGAGCTGTGGCTGCCCCTGGATCCCTGGAAATCTCCAAGGCCAGGTTGGATGGGGCTTGGAGCAGCCTGGGCTAGTGGAAGGTGTCCCTGCCCATGGCAGGGGGTGGCACTGGATGGGCTTTAAGGTCCCTCCCAACTCAAACCATTCCATGATTCCATGATGAAGCAATGTCTACCTGTCCATCTATAGATAAAGGCTGCCAAAAAAGAATTAATTTCAACCAAAACTGGAAATTTTCAACCAAAGCTGGAAATCGTCAAGCAAAAATGGAAATCCCATTTTCTGTAACTACTTAATAATAGTTTCTGTAAACAATGAGCAGCTTCTTGGACCCAGCTCTTAGCAGGGATCTCTCTTTTCATGTTGTCTCGGAATCAGAGAACCAGAATCCCAAAATGGTTTGGGTTGGAAGGGACATTAAAACCCACCCACTCCCACCCCCTGCCATGGGCAGGGACACCTTCCACCAGCCCAGGTTGCTCCAAGCCCCATCCAACCTTGCCTTGGACAATTCCAGAGATCCAGGGGCAGCCACAGCTTCTCTGACCAACCTGTGCCAGGACCTCACCACCCTCACAGAGAAGAATTCCTTCCTAAGAAGAAATATTTGTGGGACATTTCCAGAACCCCAGCTCAGCAGGAAGTTAATGAAGTCTGGTAGAACGTTTCAAGTGGCCTCTTTGCTCAGGAAGTTGTTTTTCCTAGATAAAAATTCCTCGTGTTTCTCCTTATTCGTGTTGGTACTTCCATCCCCTGCTCCTGTCTGGGGCTTTAATTTTGGACTTTGCTGCCACTTGGTCATCATGGAGACCGTTGCACGAAGCCAGAGAGCCGAGAGATAAGAGCAGAGGATTTCAGGGATATTTTGGAACGCTCTGTTGAAACGTAGGGAGCACATTTCTGGGAAACCCAATTATTTCAGGGAGTGCTGTTTTTTAACTTCAGAAGGCAGAGGAGCGGGGGAGTGATTCCAGAGGGTAAACAAGCCATCCCATGCCTTGCCATGACTGGCATGACTGGCATTTTTTAGGAGCTCAGCCTTGGATGGTCCCCAGGGATCGGGTTTCTGGCATATTGCTCTTGACAGTGCAAGAAATGTTGCATTAACAGAGTGTCTTTGGGGACATCATCCCTTTAATCCCCCTCCTTAGGGATCACAAGGTGCTCTCTGGCTGGTTATTGCCAAACAAGTGTTTATAAAATACCTGTGGCATGAATATGTTTTTATATATTTTTTATAAAACATATAAAATTTTATAAAAGTTATAAAATATATAAAATTTATTTAAAATTATAAAATATAAAAAAATTACATATAAAATACATAAATTAAATTATTTTAATTTATATTTATAGTTATGTTATATATTTAAAATATTTTTTTATTTTTTAGTCTTTTCACGCCGGCAGACACCCCAAATAGTAAAAACTCCCCTGAATTGATCTGTTTTTTCAGCTTTCAGAATGGAGCATTCTCAGGCAGATAAATAACATTTCCGAGGCAAAACTGTCGGGTGTTTCCTTGCAGGTAAAAAAAGTGAACAGCAAATGGTGGGAAATAGAAATTGCAGTGATGAAACAACTGAAATAAATAAAAATAATATATTATTACAAAAATAAATACATCCATAAATATATATAAATATATATAAATAAATATATATACAAATATAAATACAAATATATGTATTTTATATATATATTATATATAGAAATATGAATAAAAATAATGTATTCTTTTTTGGTGATGTTTGTTTGTTTGTTTGTCTAAATCAGAGGGTCTTATTTGGACTTTATGTCCTGGAATCGCAGAATCCCAGAATGGTTTGGGTTGGAAGGGCAGCAAACCTTTTGGAATTTCAGAGCAGGATAATTCCTTACTGAGAATTCCATATATTTCATATGAATCACCTCTTTGACCGGGCTGACACAAACCAGAGGTGTTTGTTTTCCAGACTGATATCTTTAAAAACTGGGTTTAGGGTATCAATTCTGGCCACAGGAATTTTATTTTTTGTTCCTTCTCTCACCATGAGACAGCACTAAATTACAATTGATTTTAGTGTGGATTAATTATATTAGTACTGCATTAATTGCTAATGCTTTGAAAATTTACTGTAGCACCAAGCTCAGAGTCTAAATATGAAGAAAAAAATGTTTTATTGGGTGTAATCCATGGTTTGTGTCATGGCTTTGTCCCATCCGTTCCCACCTCTGCCTTCCCAGTTCAAAAATAGCTGTGGATTCCTTTTTTAGGTGCCTGGGAGTTTTGGGAAACATATTACCTCCCAATTTTAAAGGGAATTGGATGGTTTTCTCCCTGAAAACCTCAGCCTTGGTGCTTTCACCCTTCAGTGCTTGCTCTTCCCTGCTCTCCCAGCAGTGCTATTTTTAAGCAGGGATGTCAGCTCTGCTCCTGACAGATATCCAAGTGCAGCAGATCCTGGCCTGGCTTCCCTTCGGAGCTGCCAATTCACATCCGCTTTTCAGTCAGCAGCCATGAGATCAGCTGTTCCAGGCTCCGGGAAGCTCTGCTCCCAGCCAGAGCCCTTCCATCCCAGCCAGAGCCCTTCCATCCCAGCCAGAGCCCTCCCATCCCAGCCAGAGTCCTCCCATCCCAATCAGAAACCTCCCATCCCAACTACAACCCTCTCATCCCTGCCAGAGTCCTCCCATCCCAACTAGAACCCTTCCATCCCAACCAGAGTCCTCCCATCCCATTCAGAGTCCTCCCATCCCAGCCAGAACCCTCCCATCCTAACCAGAACGCTCCCATCCCAACCAGAACACTCCCATCCCAGCCAGAGTCCTCCCATCCCAGCCAGAGTCCTCCCATCCCATCCAGAATCCTCCCATCCCATTCAGATTCCTCCCATCCCAACCAGAACCCTCCCATCCCAACCATCCCTCTGGCTGAGGCAGGGACCAGCCCTGGCCACCAAACCTCCAACAGGAGCTGTGCTGCTGGAGGAGCAGGATCTGGAGGATCTGGGAAGCTCCGGAGGGATTGCTCAGGTCAGTGGTGAGATGTCCCACTGCCCCTTGGGAGGCACCGCTGTCCTGAGCCCGGTGGTCACAGCTGGAATCCCAGAATCCCAGAGTGGTTTGGGTTGGAAGGGACCTTAAAGCCCATCCAGTGCCACCCCTGCCATGGGCAGGGACACCTTCCACCAGCCCAGGTTGCTCCAACCCCGTTCAACCTGGCCTTGGACACTTCCAGGGATCCAGGGGCTGGATCCACAGCTTCTCTGGGCACCCTGTGCTGTCAAAGCCCTGAACATTTAACCACCACAGTTGTCAGAAAAGCAGGGAGGGACAGGACAAGGGAAATGGCCTTAAACTGGAAGAGAACAGGGTTAGATGGGATATTGGGAAGGAATTCTTGGCTCTGAGGGTGGTGAAGCCCTGGTACAGGTTGCCCAGAGAAGCTGTGGCTACTCCATCCCTGGAAGTGTCCAAGGCCAGCTTGGAGCAACCTGGGCTAGTGGAAGGTGTCCCTGCCCGTGGCAGGAGGTGGAATGGGATGAGCTTTAAGATCCCTTCCAACCCAAACCATTCTGGGATTTTATGACCTTCATGCAAGAGAAGCCTCAGACGTTTCAGACTTTTTCCTGCTCTTCCAAAAGTTCTGCCTTATCTTCAAGCAACTGGCAGAGAAGGTTTATTTTGTGCAGTGGTTGCTGGTACCTGCTCCTTACAAAGCTGTTAAGTCTTTAAGCTCTTGCCTTTGTAGAGTTTTTAAAGTAAGGGAGATTTTCAGAGTTAAAAGAACTGCTCCACACATAAATCTTTGTGGGCTTTTTCAGCCTGAGCTCAGCTTTAATGACGATCTCCCCTCAGCTGTGTAAAGATCTATTAGTCTCCACTCAAACCATTAGACAGTCACACCAGGCTGGGTTTGGAGTTCAACAAAAATGAAATCGGTTCATGCACCGTAATTCCAGACCTGCTGTGACATCTGTGTGTCTTGGAGACGTGTTTCATCTTAGCTGGAGATCTCCAAAGTTCAGCTTAAGATGTGGGACCGGAATCGGTGAAGCGAAGTCACCGGAGCTGAGGGAGGCAGAGGAAGCACCAGGCACGTGGAAGGTGTTGCTGTTGCTGAGGTCAGGGGTCCTCTCTCCCAGGACTCCAGGAGGGAGTGGGAAGCATCCCAACCGCTGGGATTGCCAAAAAACAGAAGAGGAGGAGGAGAAGATGGAGGAGGAGGTTCAGCACAGAGCTGAGACAGTGCCCCTTCTCCCAGAGCCAGGGAGCCCTCCCAGAGTCCTGTTCCCATGGTTTAAATCACAAGCTCATCCTTCTTCTGCAGGGATGAAAGTCCCCCTCCTGACGTGTGCAAGCAGCGTGTGGAATGCTGGAAATCATAACCTCATCCGGCCGGGAAACGTTTTCCCGGAGCGGTAATTTTTCCGTTTTGGTTGATGTAAACACCTTGTTGAGAGAGAGAGAGAGGGAGAGAGAGAGAGAGGGAGAGAGAGGTGCTGAGCAAAGCCCTGGCTGGGAATGTTGTAATACCTTTAGTCCTGCAAATTCAGGTGGGAGCTCTGCTGCAGGAAACCTGCAAATTTTCACCAGTAGATAGTTAAAGCTGCAGCTGGGAAACCACAAACCAACGGAGGGTAATGATGTTTGGGGATTTGGGGGGAGAAACACGGCTTCGTGCTGCAGTTCCAGCCCAAGAGAGCAGCACTGAGGGGTGAAACGATGAAATGAAACACAACCATCTCCACTGCAGGTGGATTTTTGCACCTCTTCCACGAGCTGAACTGATTCCCACTCCAGGTTTTACTCCCCTGTTTTAATTTCCAGCAGGACTAAACCCTGCTCAAGAGGCAACGACCTTAAATTGCACCAGGGCAGGTTCAGATAAGAGATTAGAAACAATTTTTCCCTGGAAGAATAGTCAGGCCTTGGAATAAGTGTCCCAGGGAGGTGGTGGAGTCCCTGTGTCTGGGAGTGTTCCAGAGGTGTCTGGATGTGACCCTTGGGGACATGGATTAGGGGTGATCCTGGTGGTGCTGGGGTGGGACTGGACGATCCTGGAGGTCTCCAGGATCAGGGCCAGCCTTGATTGTTCTGTGAAATGCACCCCTTAGGGCTGAGCTGGAGGTCTGGTGAGACCTCCACAAGAAGATTTTGTCTTCCTCTTGCTGCTGGAGGAGGACACTTTGTCCCTTATCACCCCTGGAAGGTGACAAACTACTCCCCCAGTGATTTTCCAGAGCATTTCCACTTCAGTGCTGCCCAGAGTCCCTGTGTCTGGGTGTTCCAGAGGCATCCTGGGGACATGGATTAAGTTTTTTTGGTGTATTTTCTCCCTTGTCCTAAGGATAACAGCAATAAAAACTGCAGTGCTGGAGGATCCCCAGAAGGAAAATCCCAACCTCTAGGAGGGTGATCTATGTCACCAGCTGCCTGTTTTGACAGGGAGCAGCAGGAAAAAGCAAAGAGGGCAGCTCATTTCGCTTTTTCAGGCAGGCCTCTGGGGCTTTGGCAGCAGGGAGGTGTTTACATTGCTCTCGGGTTTCCTATGGGGTGTAAAACTCGGCCTTGAAAAAGCTCCTGTGGCGTGAACCAGGCAGAGGAACTCCCTGGGATGTGACACGGAGGCAGCTCCTGCTCCTGGGCTGAACAGAGGTTTATTCAGGAGCTCGTAGGAGGTCGTTTAAGTGAAGGAGTGAAGCGATGATCATCATTTCTCCCGAGAAAAACTCCCGGAGAATGTCAGGTATAAACACGGCAGAGGATTTCTGTGGAGGTGAGTTTGAATTCTCCTGGATAACTCACAGCTATCAGCCAGGAAGAGAAAACAATGGATAAGAGAACGAGGGAAAAATATGACAAGTGGTTGGCAAGAAAAGAAAATGTGTTTATGTGAATATTGCAGTTTACTGGGAAATATAAATTTTTCAATGAAAATATATATATATATATAATATAAGCTGAAAGAGTGCAGGGTTAGGTGGGATATTAGGAAGAAATTGTTCCCTTTGAGGGTGGGGAGAAGTTGCCCAGAGAAGCTGTGGCTGCCCCTGGATCCCTGGAAGTGTCCAAGGCCAGGTTGGATGGGGCTTGGAGCAACCTGGGCTAGTGGAAGGTGTCCCTGCCCATGGCAGGGGGTGGCACTGGATGACCTTTAAGGTCCCTTCCAACCCAAACCATTTTGGGATTCTGTGAAATTTTACATCCTTTTTATTTTCTTTCTCTGAAGATGTGTCGTTTCTGAAGACCTTGGAAAACACTCCTTCATTTTTGCAGTCAGAGAGTGCTAAAAACCATCCCGGGCTTTCAGTTTCTAAAACCCAAACCACAGTTTATTTTACACATAAGAAACCTTACCCAGAGAAAGTCATTTATGCTTTAAAACACCCCTATCCCTATTTTACTGATTTTGTTCCATCTTCCACCCTGCTCGTTTTTCCCCAGTATTTTAATAATAAATAAATAAATAAATAAATAAAAAGGCCAGTGAAAGGTCAACCTGAAAACAAAAATCCTCTCTGCTCTTTGAAACCGAGGAGGCTCAACCACAAAATAAACCACTGTAAAAAATGAATGATGAGCTGAGAATACCTTTGCACACAAACCAGTCACAAACCCACCCCGTTGCTTCTGACCACAAGTTTTTAACGCTCCTGGCAGGGCTGTTGATCCAACCATTCTTAACACATTCGGAAAATATTCTTGATATTCAAACCCTCTCTTTCTCAACCTAAAAACCCCGATACAAAAGAAACCCCAGGCACCAGTGAAAGAGTCTTGAGTGATTTTAGGAAAAAAAATTCCCCTCGACTTCGAGCTTGTGTGGCTTTCAAACTAATGAAGAACAGCAGCAATAGGTCCCCAAAACAAACCATATTAAATTAATATTACAATGGAATATTTGAGGTTTCTGCTGTGCTTCATGGCAAAGAAATGTTTGTCTCTTTTCCTTGAGTCCACCGGGTTGGAATCTAGGAATAACCTTGCATAGGTGTAATTATCCTACTTGTATTTATACAATTTTACAGCTGTGCTGTTTTATAAATTAAAAGCTCTGCTGACTTTTCATAGGTAGATTCTGTACTTTATTAGAAGATGGAATGGTTAAAAAATTATTTTTCCTGCTTTTTTTCCCCGCAGTGTTCTGATATTTTCCTGGTTTTCTGGGTGTAGCTACAGGAGATTTAACTTCATAGCACGTTCATCTGAAGAGATAAAAAAAAAAATCAATGAAAACACACAAAAACTAAATGTAAAATGGGAATATGACTTTGGAATTCCTGTTCTGGGTTGTCTGAACATCCAGCTTTAAGAAGGTTCAGGGGGAACCTTCTAATTGCTCTTTAAAACTCCCTGAGCAGAGGGACTGGATAACCTTGGAGCTCTTTTCCAACCTCAGTGATTCTAAACACGAGGAGATGAGGGGAACATCAGTGAGTTGAGAGATTATTGAAACATCTGCTGTTTTGATGCCGTTTCTTTAATTTCCATGTTTTGTGGTTCCTATGAAGGCAGGAAATGCTTGGACCAGACCAAGCTCTGACTCCTGTCACCGAGAATATCACTCACCAGGGAATATCCCACCCCTTTGCTCAGCAATGCGTGGCAAAGGCATCAAATACCTGAAAAATTAGGCTTTACCTACTTATTGTAGGTAAAAAGAGGCTCATGGGCTTCAGTTGATACTGGGGTGGCTCAAAAGGATGCAAAGGCTCCTTTTGGGGTCCCAGCACCCTTTTAGCCCGGGTAGATGATGTGACACTCATTATTTCCCTGCCTGGATGTTGTGGAGAGAAACCTGGGCTTGGAAAACATTAAACCCCTTGGCTGAGTCTCCTCCTGGGAGCTCCGTCTCCCATCGACGCACCCGAGCCCACCGGGGCAAGGGGGGGGTTGGAAGGTGAAATCCCAGGCATGGAAAGGGTGTGAGGGGGAAGCTGAGCAGCAAATCGCCTCCTCCAGCACCACCAGCCCAGCCAGAAACCAGATCCCAGGCCCCTGAGCCACTGGGCCACACAGAGACTCGTCTAAGTTTTCCTCCAGTGGTGATGTAATTCAGAACTTCTCCAGAGCACCAAAATTCATGACTCAGCGTCTCGTTTCAGCTCCCCCCAGCCATGTGATGGGCTTTGTTCACTGTCAAACGGGGTTTTTTGGGGGCTGGGGAGGGAGGATGAGGAGCTCTGTCCCTTGTTCCCGTCAAATTCCGTGTCAAACACCCAAATAGAGCCCAGGTTTGGGAATGACACGGGTCGTGCTCCTCCGGGATCGAGCGACAACCTTCGCACGCTCGGGGCGGGCGAGGAAATAACAAGGGAAAAGGGGAAATGAAAGCAAGTAGAGGGAAAAAAATCCCACATAAAAATAGGGAGAATGTTAGCAGAATAAAACTCATGATTCAGCTTTCTAACCACAGCTCCCAGTTTGAACAGGATGTGACTTCATGCTCTCGTGGGGACCTTCTGCCAAAAAGAGGTGAGTGCATCCTTCTGAACCCTTCAGGTCTAACTCTGCTCTGAGAAGAGAAATCCCTGTGTCTGCTCAGCATATCCTTTCCGTTGGATGTGGCACCTGGAAGTGTTCCTGAAGTGTCCCAGTGTGAGCACGTTGTCACTGCAGCACCAGGGGACTCGATGGACTTCAGCTCTTGTGGAGGTTCTTGGAACCTCAGCTGGGAATCACTTGCTGGTTAAGCCTCTTCAAAAGAATTGCCTGCTGTTGTCTAAGAAGAGGTGAAGCCCCCACATGGCCCCACCTTTGCAGCCCAAACTGTGCCCAGGTGGCCAAGAAAGCCAATGGCATCTTGGCCTGTGTCAACAATAGTGTGGCCAACAGGATTAGGGAAGGGATTGTCCCTCTGTCCTCAGCACTGGTGAGGCCACACCTCAAATCCTGTGTCCAGTTTGGGTCCCTCACTTCAAAAATGACTGGAGCGTGTCCAGAGAAGGGGACAGAGCTGGAGAAGGGTCTGGAGAACATGTCCTGTGAGGAGCAGCTGAGGGAGCTGGGGGGGGTTATCTGGAGAAGAGGAGGCTCAGGGGGGACCTCATTGCTCTCCCCAACTCCCTGACAGGAGGGGGCAGGGAGGGGGGGTCGGGCTCTGTTGCCATGTCCAAGGGAAAGGAGGAGAGGAAACGGTCTTAAATTGGATGTTAAAGATTCAGATGAGAGATTAGAAACAATTTTTCCCTGCAGGAGTGGTCAGGCCTTGGAATAAGTGTCCCAGGGAGGTGGTGGAGTCCCTGTCCCTGGGAGTGTCCCAGAGGTGTCTGGATGTGTCCCTTGGGGCCATGGATTAGGGGTGATCCTGGTGGTGCTGGGGTGGCACTGGATGATCCTGGAGGTCTCTCCCAACCCACCCTGATGGTTCTGTGCCCTCAGTGATGCAGGTGCTGCTTCGAGCTCCAGGTTTGTTGGTACCTCCTGCCCTCTGTCACATCCAGCCCTTCTCCTGCCCAGGTTTAAGGAGTGCCCAGGGAGCAAAGAGGAGGAGAATTGGACTGCAGGGCAAGGGATGAAGTCCTGATAGTGCTGCCACGTACTGAGAGTAAATTTTCTCCTGTGAAACCTTCCTCAGGCAGAAGGTGCTCAGGAATGATGATGTCACCAGCCAAAGGGGCACTGGGATGCTCAGCCTGGAGCGGGGGGGAAAACAAGTGGAACGACAACACTCCATTTACAAAGCTGTCAGTGGTGAGCCAAGAAAGGAGGTCATGCTGCTTTTGGGGTTGAACAGGTTGAAAGCAGGCTGATTCATCAACCCCAGAGTTAAACATCCTGCCAAGAACAGGCCCAGGTGAGGATGTGGCAGAGAAAGCACCTGATAAAGGAACCACCAGATGAAAATACTAATAATTTACCTAAAGCTGACACAGGTGGCCTGGAGATATCTGACTGACTTTATCCTGGGAAAGCCCAGTCCCAGGTTTTAGTGGGAGGGTTTTTTAGCATCATTCCTCTTGGGGAGTGTGTGGAGATCCCCTTCTTGAGTGGGGATGTCCCTCCAGGTCACACCTTTAAGCAAAAGAGATTTGCCCCCAGTCCTTGGCCTGGGTGAGTGACATCAATCTCTACTCAATAATTGGTTTTGCTGGTTTTAATATAATTGTTACAAAATAATGCACTCTCCTAGTGGTTATAACTCCTACTGTGTAGTAAATAACTCTGATTAAGGTCTTTCAGTATAAATATTGTCCTAATAAATTGTTTATTTTTATGCTTATATTTGGGTTGCCCTGCTGAATCCTGTGGGACCAAGTTGTATCAAGGTCCAGTTGCACCTCTATAAACTTTTAGGCACAAACCCTGGAGTTTCTGTCATGGTTTTTGGGGCACTCCTTCCTTTTGGGGGGGTCAGCTCTGCTGAGGATACCAGAGGGTGTTTAAGGAAAGGCAGGTTTGAGACCTGAGCTGAGCTGAGGCATCTCAGAGAGGCAACAACCCCTGTGGAGAGAGCAGCAGGCTGAGGAAGGTGCTTTGAACCCTGGGGGACAAGCATGGGGTGGGAGGAGGTTCTCAGGATCACAAACCTGACATAGAATCATGGAATGGTTTGGGTTGGATGGGACCTTAAACGTCCTCTCCTTCCACCCCCTGCCATGGGCAGGGACACCTTCCACCAGCCCAGGTTGCTCCAACCTGGCCTTGGACACTTCCAGGGATCCAGGGGCAGCCACAGCTTCTCTGGGAATTCTATCCCACACCCTCACCACCCTCACAGTCAGGAATTCCTTCCCAATATCTCATCTAACCCTTCTCTCTGTCAGTTTGAAGCCATTCCCCCTTGTCCTGTCCCTCCAGCCCTTGGAAATAGTCTCTCTCCATCTTTCCTGGAGCCCCTTCAGGCCCTGCAAGGCCACAGTCACGTCACTCCAAAGCTTCTCCTCTCCAGGCTGAGCAATCCCAGCTCTCCCAGCCTTTGCTCCCAGCAGAGCTGCTCCAGCCCTGGGATCCTCTTGGTGCCTCCTCTGGACTGGTTCCAACAGGGAATTTCTTAGTCCTGTGTGAGGTGCCCTCGTACCTCAGGGACTTCACCCTGCCCAGGGTCACATTTCTGCCTGCTGGGATAATTCCAGCCAGTCACCATTTCTTACCTTTGCAAACCACCCTAGAAAGGCCACCAAAAGCCCTTCCTGAGGTCTCAGAAGGCCTTTTGCATTTTCTTTTCTTCCTTCCCTTGGGTATCTCCAGGCCCTGGTGAACACAAACCCTGGAGACAGCGAGATTTGGAGCAGGGTCCTACACACCCTGCAGATGTTCAGCTCTCCCCATTATTCTATTCCCAGGTACTTCAAACCCACCCAGCTCTGCCCACGGTGCCTTTTTTATTCCCTTTGTCATCCCTCAGCTCTAACCCACGAGGCACTTCAAACATTAGAGCCGGTTCAGCGCATAATGGTTTTCAAAGCCGGGCTGGATCCCTGTCTAAATGAGCAAAAGAAATATCTGGGGAGCTTTTGCACATGTCAGCAGTACTCAGTGAAGCAATATGTGTAGGCAGCACTGGAAACAGTGACAAAGTGAGGATCTGTGCATAACTTGGTAATAATATCATCACCGTCTAGACAACTCAACAATTAGCAGCCAGACATACCCAAGCCTTCTTTAAGGAGCCTCCAACAATAAAAAATATGCCTCCATGGGGAAGAAAGCCACAGTTCTCTCTCTCTCTCTCTCTCTCTCTCTCTCTCTCTCTCTCTCTCTCTCTGCTACCTTGCACATGAACATTTGAGTTTAATTTCCTTGAAGGGGCTGCTTTCGAAGAGGAGCTGCTGCTTTTCTCGAGGTGCAAAAAAAAAAGGACCTCGATGGTCTTCCTGGGAGAACATCTGGTTTAATGTTCTCTGGGCGCAGCAGAACTCTTTGATCTGGTCATTCCTGTGCATTTTCTGTGCTGCCTCTCCTTTTTTTTATTTGCTTTGAAAAGTTGTATTTTAAAAGCTGTGCCAATACTGGGAATTGGGGAGGGAAACTCGGGGAAAATAAAGACTTTCTGCACGAGGCTGTGATTTCCAGGGAGATATTTTTTAAAAGCTCTATCTCAAGACTTGATTCTTCACTAACACACAGGCCCAAGGCTGGTCTCACCTCCTGATTTTTCCCTGTCCACCAACAAGACCCATATTCCCTGTGGATAAGCCCAAAGCACAGGGACTTGAATGCAAATGCCCAAAGCACAATGCCCTCAAATTTTCTTGGCACAGGAGCTTTATTGCCTGAGCTGCTGATTTTCTGTCCTGGAAGTTTGCAGGCAGAAGTGGCATCAGATCCTTCTTATCCAGAGGGTCGAAATACAGAGGCACAGAGAACTCTGCAAATCTTGTTATTCCAGCTGAAAACAAGGCTTGTCTCTTCCCACCTCTCTTGAATGAACCTCACCAAGGGTCACATCTCGTGAGTGACATCCCTGCCCACCATGGGGGTTGGAATGAGATGATCTTTAAGCCCCTTCCAACCCAAACCCTTCCATGACTCACAGCCTTTTGTGGGACCTGGTTCTGCTTTCAAGCACCACGAAGCCTCGGGAGGGCTTGTGGGAAAACTCCTGGCCCCTTGGAATGCAGAGAGGAGCCCCTGTTTTGTGTTTGAGGCAGTGACTGTGTGTGATTGTTCATGACATCAGCAGCACCTCGGTTGCAGCAGCTGCTGACAGCCAAGGCTTGTTTTCCCTGGGAGGGCAGAGGCCAAGACAAACAGGCCTCGGTGATTTACACCATCCCTCCCCTCCCACCCCACTGAATTCTGTTGGGAAATGGGGCCCCGAGGTGCCTTTACCCCCTTGGCTGGTTGCAGGCCAGTTGTGGAGTTGGCTTTTCACCCTTCCTCGCTTTGAGGAGCAGCCCCAAAGCCAGGAGTGCTCCGAGCATGAATCACACGGGGGCTGCAGCTCTGAGAGCATCCCAGGGCTCCCCAGCTCCGCTTCCCAGGATGAGCAACAACCCAAAGATGTGGGAAGGTCGTCAGATCATGGCAGGGGAGTAACAGAAAGACATTTCTGTCCAGTGCTTCCCACATGACACAAAGCAGGAGCAGGGTGATGGGGTTGACACCAAACCAGTGGTTGGCTCTGCAGTTTTTTTGGAAGTGGAAGAAACCATATCCCAAACTTTTTAAAACTCAGTGTCTCCAAGTTAGACGGGGCTTAAAAAATGGGTCTTTTCCCTGACTGCAACATCCATGGAAATGTCACACTCGTGGAATCAGGTCTAAGGTTTGGTCATGACTCGGCCAAAAGCCATGGGAGGGAAGTTCCCGCCCCGAGTTCTGCAGATGACACGAACACTTTGGTGAGATGTCTTTCCACACCCAGGGCTAAGGAAAGAAACCGTGGCCAGTATTCCAAAGGTTCACACTTGGGAGGGGATGGGGCTCAGCAGCACTTGCTCTGCTCCAGCCCGAAGCCAAGTTTAGATGTGAACAACTGAACATAGTGCAGTGAAAAGCTGCTCATTCCCACTGTCCTTGTGTTTCACAGAGTCAGCAGAGTTGGGAGAGACCTCCAGGGTCATCCAGTGCCACCCTCACCCAGCACCACCACAATCACCCCTAATCCATGCCCCCAAGGGACACATCCAGACACCTCTGGAACACTTCCAGAGACTCCCCTCTCCTCCTGGCTCGTCACCAGGTGACTCCTGTGTTTACCTGTTCTCATTTCCCTCAGGGGAACAGCTCAGGCCACAGAGGAGGAGCCCAAAACCACCCTGACCAAACCAATGTCCACTTTTCTTGGGGAATCCCAACACGGGGGTGCTACAAAGAGCAGCATTTCTAGAAAACATGTCCTGTGAGGAGCAGCTGAGGGAGCTGGAGGGGTTTATCTGGAGAAGAGGAGGCTCAGGGGGGACCTCATTGCTCTCCCCAACTCCCTGACAGGAGGGGGCAGGGAGGGGGGTCGGGCTCTGCTGCCATGTCCCGAGGGAAAGGAGGAGAGGAAATGGCCTCAAACTGCACCAGGGCAGGGTCAGGTTGGAGATCAGGAACACTTTTTCCCTGCAGGAGTGGTCAGGCCTTGGAATAAGTGTCCCAGGGAGGTGGTGGAGTCCCTGTGTCTGGGAGTGTCCCAGAGGTGTCTGGATGTGGCCCTTGGGAACATGGATTAGAGGCGATTGTGGTGGTGCTGAGGTGGGACTGGATGATCCTGAAGGTCTTTTCCAACCTCTCTGATTTTGGGATTCTGTGATTTCCCCCTGCTGTCAGTCACTCACCCCTTTCTGCTCCCCCATTCAGGAGGATCTGCAGGGAAAATGGGATCAGGGCTGTCCCAACACGTGGCTGCTCCTCATGTGCCCCCATTCCAAGCTGCCTTTCCCAATCCAAGTGCCCTGTTTGCTCATCCACTCCTTTTTCCAGTGGGTTCCTCCAGTATGCAGATATTTCTGTCAGGATGGATTTCCATGTCTTGAGACAGGCAGGGGTTTTTTTGCAGAAATGCACATGCAATGGGAAACATCCAGTCTGAGTTTCATTTTCCTTGCAGTTTTCTTAGGCTTTAATCTGTGCCTCAATGTTGACAGCACCTTGTTTTCTCTGTCCCTCATTGAAATATCAGCCTGCAAAACTCAATGGATTGCAGAGGGAGCAGCTGCTGTCTTTCAAAAGCTCCTTTCCCTCTGGATTAGGATGGTGGTGTCAGCATTTTGCTCCCCTGGTTGGTGGGATGGTTCATGTCAGGGTGTTTCTCAAGCAGGTTCCTTCCTGGATGATCCTCAACAAACTCAGGGCTCCCATCAAAATGAACTCTGTGAGAGACTTGGCCATTTTTGTGCTCTGGAAATTAAGGAATTACTGGTCAATTATTAGGAAAAAGACAACCTGTGCTCCTGATTAACCTGCTAATCCTCACATGAAGCTGAGTTTCTCATATAACAAGGACTCCAGGACTCCAGGATTCCAGTTTTCCTGGTGGCTCTGAGGTGCTTTGTGGTATGTGGGGTAAAGAGTGAATTCCAAGCACGGCTGTTCCCATCCCAGTTTTTAGGGAGTGTGAAAGTGGAAGCAAAGAGCAGCGTCTGGGACAGCAGGTAAGACAATCCCTGTGTGTTAGTGCTGCCTTTGGATGTCAGAGCAGCCCCAGAACAGCTTTCCCTGCTGTCTTGGCCACTGATCCGAAATCTTCTCGAAGGGAAATGCTCCAGTCTGGAAAATTGTTCTCCTGGTTCACAGCCATGCTTGGGAAATGGGAACATCCCCACGTGGGACGTTATTTCACCTCCTGACTTTCCCCCCAGACCTTTTGGGTTACACTTTGGACAAGGCAGAGGCCAAAGGAGGGCAGGGAGACCCAAATCAGGGCGAAAACAGTTCCAGGCAAGCTCCCAGCCTGGAGAAATTGAGACACTCAGTTTGCAGCCAGTTCCCCAGTCCTGGGTGAGGAGCTGTGCATTCCCAGTCCTTGGGGAATTCAGCACATGCTTTAATCCATCATCACCCGCTTTGCTGGGAGACCAGGTGGAGAAAAGGGAGGAAGCAGTGAAACAACTCCCAGCCCGAGTTTTCAAACCATCAGAGCACAAAGACTTCCTTGGAAAAGCTCCTCCTGACAGAGCTGTTGGAATCTCAGCTTGTCCATGTCAATAAAAGATGGAAAACTCCTCACCAATTCCTTCAGCACGGCTCGGGGGGAAGAAAAAACCCAACCCAATGTTCCTTTAAGAGGGGTTTCCTATCAAATCCTCCGGGAGCCTGGTTGCTGAAGGCAGCAGATTCCAACAAAATTTCTTTCACCAGTGGATACAGTTCATTCTGTTAAAAAAAACCCCAGTCCTGGCTGTCCTGGCTGTGTAGGTGGGTGAGAAAATGTTAACAGCTGCACTCACTGCGGGAACAGGCTGCCAAAAATACTTGTCCTGTGAACAACTGTTCTAAATTTGGTTACCTGCTCTGTGTTACTCGGTAGCCGGGCTGCCCTCGTGCTCTTATCCCAGCAGAGACCTAAAGCGCCCACATAAACCCTCCCTATCCCAGCCTGACAATTCCAAGGGCTGTCCCCAAGCTCTGCAACCCGGGGTTTGGAGAAGTGTTGGTGACAAATGAGGAGGAAACAGCTCCTTTTGGAAAAAAGGAGGAGGAAACGACTCGTTTGGCGCCGGGGGAGGGTCTGATGACAGTCCTGGGGCAGAGCTGAGCCTGAGGGGGACTGGCCCTGCTGAGACCTTCTGTCCTCCCTGAGAGGAGCTCCAGGGGGGATGATGGGCTGGCATCACATCCAGAACAGTCCCCACTGCCAGGGGAGTGCAGAGACCCCCCTCCTGGTCCTTGTGTCCCCGTGGGATGGATCAGTCAGGACCAAACAGGCACGGAGGGTGTTCAGAGGAGGGCAGCAAAGCTGGGGAAGGGGCTGGAGAACATGTCCTGTGAGGAGCAGCTGAGGGAGCTGGGGGGATTTATCTGGACAAGAGGAGGCTCAGGGGGGACCTCATTGCTCTCCCCAACTCCCTGACAGGAGGGGGTAGGGAGGGGGGTCGGGCTCTGCTGCCATGTCCAAGGGAAAGGAAGAGAGGAAATGGCCTCAAATTGGATGTTAAAGATTCACATGAGAGGTTAGAAACACTTTTTCCCTGCAGGAGTGGTCAGGCCTTGGAATAAGTGTCCCAGGGAGGTGGTGGAGTCCCTGTGTCTGGGATTGTTCCAGAGGTGTCTGGGTGTGTCCCTTGGGGACATGGATTGGGGGTGATTGTGGTGGTGCTGGGATGGCACTGGATGATCCTGGAGGTCTCTGCCAGCCTTGATGGTTCTGTGAAATGCACCCCTCCGGGCTGAGCTGGAGGTCTGGTGAGACCTCCATAAAAGATTTTCTCTTCCTCTTGCTGCTGGAGGAGGACACTTGTCCCTTATCACCCCTGGAAGGTGACAAACTACTCCCCCATCATTATCCAGAGCATTTCCACTTCAGTGCTGCCCATCACCCTCTGGTTTGTAACCAGGCCTTCAGCTGGAGCCTTCTGCAAAGTCCCTGCAGCACAGAAAGCCTGGGGTGGGGAATATCTGCCCAGTGCCTGCTGTGCTGTGTCCTCATATTTGATGGAGAATCCTCCCAGAATCCCAGAATCCCCCAGGTTGGAGGAGCCCTTCGGATCATCCAGTGCCACCCTCACCCAGCACTGCCACCACCCCCCCTAATCCACGTCCCCACCTCTCCTGCCACCCTCCTGCCACAGTGCAGCACTGCCAGGCATTGCTGAGCTCACTGTGAAACACAACTTTTCCCCCCTTTTTTGAGGAAAATCACCCTTGGCCACCGAGCCACAAGAGCTGCTTTTGTTCGTGACCCCCATCCTTAGCAGGTTATTTTTTTTTTAATCCTGCAATTTTCTGCATGAAGAGCTTTGCTCTCACTGAACTGTGGGTGCAGCTTAATGACTAAGCTGAGTGGTGCTAGTTAGGCCCAGAACCAACATCTGGGTTAGTGGCTTAGTCGAGACCCCTTAATTAAAACGAGGTCATTCCGTCCTCCCTCCTCTCCTCGTGCCCATGATGGATGTTCAGCCCTGAGCACCCGCTGATGTGTTATTAAGGAGCACATCAGCTGTCCATTAAGCAGCAGGGAAATTGTGGCTTTGATGTGTCAGGTACCTAATGAAGATGAAATTCAGGCTGGGAGTGCAGAAAAGATCTTTCTGCAGCCTTTGCTCGGCGTTTCACACGAAGCCTTTTTGCTGCAGCGAAAACTTCCTGTCAAAACTCTTTCCAGGTCCTTCTTTGAGGAGCAGGAGCTGCTCAATCTCCATCCTTGGCCAGAACTGCCTTTTTTTTTTTTTTTCAACTTGAGAAATGTTTTTCTTGCAGCTGAGGGAAAGAACTCTGGTCTGCAGCCACCCAGCTTTGGGCTTATTAACTCATCGCTGCGTCAGGATCCTACAGGAAAGTCATGTTCCCATTATCTATACAAAATGGATTAGGTGGGGGGATGAAAAGGGCTTGGAAAGGTAAAGCCAGATCTAGGTTTGGTTTCCTAAATGTCAGCACGAGGCACCTTCTGTCTCCTGTCATGGTACTGAAGAAAAATGTGTTGTTACTCCAGCGGTTTGATTTGTTAAAATTATTTATGTCCACGAGACAGGCATTGTCTTCCTTGGTCTTTAAGTGATCCTTAACTCCAGAGGAAAGAACAATTAAAGGAATGAAAAAATAAAAAGAAATATATATTTTTATTTTTTTTTATTATTTTAAGTGAGAGATTTTATTGGAGAAAGTGTTTGTCTGGCCAGGACAAGAAATGTTAATGCTCCTTTGGGAAAGAAGGGACTTTGCAGAGGGAAGGGATTAAAAAAAGTGAGAATGAGGGGGAAAAAAATTTTTTAAAGGAAAGCTCTGATTTTTTTTTTGCTCCAGCACAAAAATCCACGATTGAAAATGTGCTTCCACCTCAGCAACCCTTTTATGGGATCTTGGATGCTTGGGGATGTTTGTGTAATTGCTTCTTGTAAATGATCTTCTCCTCTGCAACACTTTACAGTAAACCACTTTGCTTTGCCATCTGTTATCCAGTTGTTTTAACTGGGTTTCCAGTTATTTCTTTCAGTCATTTACAAGAACCTTTTTAACCTCCACGAAAATGAAATAATTGAAGCCTCTTCTGCTGGATTCCTCCATCTGGGCCTCAAAACTGAGAGAATGAGGGTTAAAAAAAAAAACCCAGTGCCTGAGGAAGGAGCAGGAAATGTGTAAATCAGCAGTGAACGACCAAGCATTGCCAAAATTCATCTTTCTGAAAGCTCTGAGCGTGAGGGTTTAATTGGAGGAAGCACTTTGGGGGGACCTGGGGGTGATTTTTCATCCCTGGGTCACTTTTTGGAACATGTGCCATTATCAGCTGGTGAATTTAGTGACTAAAAATGGGCTTTGTCTGACCCAGAGATCCTGGAATTCTGGGATGGTTTGGGTTGGAAGGACCTTAAAGATCACCCAGTGCCACCCCCTGCCATGGGCAGGGACACCTTCCACCAGCCCAGCTTGCTCCAAGTTTATCCAGCCTGGCCTTGGACACTTCCAGGGATCCAGGGGCAGCCACAACTTCTCTGGGAATTCTATCCCAGCCCCTCCCCACCCTCACAGGCAGGAATTCCCTCCCAGTATCCCATCTCACTCTGCCCTCTGGCATTTTAAAACTATTCCCCGTTGTCCTGTCACGCTCTGCCTGTATAAAAGGTCCCTCTCCCTCCCTTTTATAACCCCCTTTAGGCCCTGGAAGGGGCTCTGAGGTCTCCCTGGAGCCTTCTCTCCTCCAGGTTGAACACCCCCAGCTCTCCCAGCCTGTCAAGACGTTTTCCTGCCTTTCCAGGAGGAAGAGTTTGGTGCAAGTGCAGTTTCTGGAGTCTGGGAGGTGAAGGGTTAAGATGTTCCTCCCCTGCCGGGGTTACCTGGAGGTTCTTTCCGTGGAGGGTGTTTTTGGGGTCACACACAGACCTCAGCAGCACCAGATGGAGACATTTTCAGAGTGGCTGCTGGGACACAGCCCTTTTCTCCACTCCTTTTCCCTGTTATCTCCCACCACCCTCTCCCCTCACCTCGGGGACGTTGGTGGTGCCAAAATGACTTGCAGGTGGCAGTTCTTGCCGTGTCACTGCCCAGCACCCTCATGTGGAGCCAAACCCAGGGCACTCTGACCACGTGCAACCCAACAGCCACCACGTGGGTTGATGGAGAATCCTCCCAGAATCCCAGAATCCCCCAGGTTGGAAGAGACCTTCGGGATCATCCAGTGCCACCCTCACCCAGCACTGCCACCACCCCCCCTAATCCGTGTCCCCAACTCTCCTGCCACCCTCGTGCCACAGTGCAGCACTGCCAGGCATTGCTGAGCTCGCTGTCAAACACAACTTTTCCCCCCTTTTTGAGGAAAATCACCCTTGGGTGACGTTTGTGACACGGAGGTGTCACGGATGCGTGTGACGAGGAGGAGCTGAGGAGTTCTGAGGGACCACAGTGGTGGAGCTGCCGCTCCAGGGCTTCCCTGGGGGAGTTGCCCACGCTGCCTGGCACGGTGTCAGCAGAGGGCTGGGCAGAGAGCCCGCCCGCCTTCCCTCTGGGAAATGAGGAACACCACCGACCACAGCCGGACGCGCTGCGGCCGCTGCGGCCAAGGGAGGAGGTTTGGCCCGGGGCACCCCGGCCCTCCCTGGGGCAGCAGATCCCCTCTGCCAGCCCACCACTGGCACGTTGTGGTGCAACCAACCTCCTGTGAAGCCCACGAGCCTCCCCCTTGCTTTCCCTGTTATCCCTCGGGGGTGTCTTCCCATCTGTGGAGGGATGAAGAGGTGTCCTGTCCTCCGTGGTCCATGGGGAGCAGCTCCCAGCAGGGAGGGGTCAGGGCAGGCTCAGGGGGGATCTCAGGACAAGGTTCTTCCCCCACAGGGTGGTGGGCACTGCCCAGGCTCCCCAGGGCAGTGGGCACGGCCCCAAGGCTGCCAGAGCTCCAGGAGGGTTTGGACAATGCTCTGAGGGACAGGGGGGAGTGTTGGGGTGTCCTGGGCAGGGCCAGGGCTTGGACTGGGTGATCTTTGGGGGTCCCTTCCCACTCAGTCAGTAATTCCTACAGCAGCCCTCCTTTCAGCTGGGAAGACAGATTCCCTTCTTTTTAAATGGAATAATAGTTGCAAAAACATAGATGACATTTACAGGCAAAAAAATCAAGTTGTTCCCAAACTCAGGCTTCCTGTGTGGGATGTGGGGAAGCTGCAGGGACATCCATGTTCCATCCATGTTCATCCATGTTCTCCCTGATGCTGCTGGAGCCACCACCACTGTCAGGTTTGTCACGTGGTGCTTCCCTGCAAATCAAGGTTGGAAGAGACCTCCAGGATCATCCAGTGCCACCCTCACCCAGCACCACCAGGATCACCCCCAATCCATGGCCCCAAGGGCCACATCCAGACACCTCTGGGACACTCCCAGACACAGGGACTCCACCACCTCCCTGGGACACTTATTCCAAGGCCTGACCACTCCTGCAGGGAAAAAGTGTTTCTAATCTCTCATCTGAATCTTTAACATCCAATTTGAGGCCATTTCCTCTCCTCCTTTCCCTCGGGACATGGCAGCAGAGCCTGACCCCCCTCCCTACCCCCTCCTGTCAGGGAGTTGGGGAGAGCAATGAGGTCCCCCCTGAGTCTCCTCTTCTCCAGATAAACCCCCCCAGCTCCCTCAACTGCTCCTCCTAAAACACATTTTCCAGACCCTGCACAAACACAGGAACAGGACTCCCCTGTCCCCTGTTGTGTTTCACCTCATCCAGAGATGATCTGGGAAAAAAAAGCAGAAAACGAGGTTTTAAATGCTCTGAATTTGCTGCTATTTTTATAAATTTTATAAATTTTCAGTGCGAAAGGAAAGTGATCTTTCATTATTATTTTTTAATTTTATTTTTTTTTAAATACTGAAGGAATTTCCCGTGAAGAAAGCGAGTGGCACAGCAGCAAAATGCGGCCTCATCCCTGAGATATCCTTGCAGGAATGCCTCGTTCCCAAGGGAAGGCCTCTCCCTCTTTCACACATTTCTATGGCAAATCCACCACTTTTTAGCATTTATTCCTTTATTTAGTGTTCCAGAAGCCTCAAGTCAATGGTTGGCTGGTGGTTGATGTCAGCGGGGCTGGGTTTTCGCTCAGGAACCGGTGGCAGAGGTTGGGAAATATCTTTTAATTTAATTTTCTTGTTCGACACGACCCAATTTCCCCCCATCTACGTGTGGCTTCCCAATCCCTCCCAATCCCAGCTCCATCCTGCAGGATAAACCCCCCTCCCAAGCCCTTCCCAGGGCGCTGAGTCAGCGCTTCTCGGGGGCTTCCCGTGGGTCGTGGGGGGATTGTTTTCCTATGGAAATCCAGAGTTTGGGAAGAGCATATGGTTCTGATTCCGGCTGATCCTGATGTCAACAGGTTTTTGGATCAGAGACTCCCACCATTTGGCAACCAGGAAATATTTGGGAAGCGTTCCAGCTCTCCCAGGAGTGCCTGTGGATTTCAACAGGAGCAGGCTGGAATGGAAGAGAATATTATGGAAAATGAGATATCCCTGGAATCCTTCAAAATGTGAGTGAAAAATCTGAGGAGTAGAGGAGGAAAAGCACCAAAATCCAGAAAGGAAAACCAATGGAGCGTGGCAGGGAAGGAGAGAGTGCAGGGAAATAAGGAAGCAAACCAAGAGGGGAGAAACGTGAGGAGAGAGAGAGGAACACAGGCAGAGAAAACTGGAAAGAAAAATAATTAAAAAAAAAAAAAAAAAAGAAAATACAGGAGAAAAGCAGAACCCAGAGAGAAAGTAAAGAATTTGTATTTATATCTGTCTGTATTTTTGGTGGGGGTAGAGAGAGAAAGAAAAAGGAAGTAAGGGAAGGGGAGTCCCAGGTCTGATGAGCAAGATAAATGTTGAACACGTATTTACACACGAGCAGGGCAAGGCCAGGCCTGGAGCTGAGCACGTACTGAAATGCTTTGAGAGCAGTGACAGAGGAAAAATATGCAGAGGAGGGAGAAGGTCAAAAGGGAGGAACCCAATCCAGTGGTTTTAAAGGAAAAGTGTCTATAAGAAAGTAGATGTTGAGAGGAAAAGAGAGTTGGAACTCGATCTTCAGGGTCCCTTCCAACCCAAATCACTCTATATAGGAATAAAAACATCTTTTCTGTCCCTCTGCGAGGGGAAGAATGGAAGAGGAAAGTTTATTTGAACATAATTCTAATAAGAAAAGCTCTGTTTTCTTTATGGATGCTTCACCTGAATGGCAAACAACACTTGGGAAGGTGGTTTTTATGGAAGCAAGAACGATTCTGAGGTTGGTTTTACCTTGAAATTAAAGAAGCCAACAAAGATCTTCTGCTGGTTCCTATTTTGTGCTGTTGGTTCTTGCAAATCTTCATTTCTAACCAAGTCCAACCTCCTGTAAAGAAGTCCCTGGTGGTTTTTTTCTGTGCCCACAGGCCCTGGGGATGTGGCAGCTCAGGAGAGACAAGGGGGTGGTTCCTTTTCTCCCATGGCTCAACGGGAAGTGGGGGATCCAGGGCTGAGCCAAAGCATCATTTTCAAGCTCTTTGGGGTTTTCTCATGGATTTCACAATCCAATGGCTCTGTTGAAGGCTCCTACAACTGGGTCTTCTCTGCTCTGGCCTCACGAGAAAAAAAAAAAGAAGAAAGTAGAAGTTCCTTCCTTTTTTAATTTGAAGCAAATTCAGTTTTGTGTTCTGGAAAAACCTCCCCAGAGCAGAATATAAATGGATGGAGCAGAAACAAATTGGGAAGGGCAGGGTAGAACCTCCACTGGGCTCTTCTACCAAAAAAAAAAAAAAATAATTAAGATTCCCACAAGTGGCACAAATGTTATTCCCAATAATTGCTGGAAATTTCTGCACACTCAGAAAATTTCTTGAAAAGAGAAGAGAAGAGAAGAGAAGAGAAGAGAAGAGAAGAGAAGAGAAGAGAAGAGAAGAGAAGAGAAGAGAAGAGAAGAGAAGAGAAGAGAAGAGAAGAGAAGAGAAGAGAAGAGAAGAAAAAAGAAAAGAAAAGAAAAGAAAAGAAAAGAAAAGAAAAGAAAAGAAAAGAAAAGAAAAGAAAAGAAAATAAATAAAAGAAAAGAACCGAAAAGAAAAGAAACGGAACGCCAATAACATAAAAGCAAAGAAACTACATAAAGCACATCAATAACTACAATGAAACGACACAGCCAATAATGTTTTTCTTGGCAGCTGGAATTTCGAGCTCTCTCAGTGGAGTTAAGAGCAAAGAGAACCAACTCTTGGGGTATTTAAAGAGCAAACCCCTGTTTGGTGGAGAATGTTGCAGCAAAGACCATCTCCTTGGAGATGGCCTTGGAGATGAGGGTACAGACACCCCCTCACCCAAACAATATGATCCAGGACTCATGAACATTTTAAGTGGGGTCATCTGTCTCAAAAATAAACCCCCCAAATCCTTCTCCCTGAGCAAAGTCACACCATTCCCTGAAAAACCCAGTTCATCTTTCCTTTCCAGTGCTGCCCCTCATTCCCGAAGCTCTTTGGGAACACCCTGAATGTTCCCTCAGAACTCCCCTTTGTCCTGATGCCTATGGAAAATTTGGCACAGGTTAGACCAGTCCTGTGGTTTAGGATTCTGATCTTCACTCTTTGCTGTTGTTGTGTCACTGAACCATTTCTGTTTGGTTTGTTCTGGTACTAAATCCATGTGGATGCCAAATTTTGGCTGCCTGGATGGAAATCCCCCCAAAATTTTCCACCAGGTCATTCCTCAGCCACGAATTTTTAAAGGATTGACAAGTTCCAGTCAGTTTTTGAGACCCTGTTGATGCAACATCACCCCAGCAACTAAATCCTGAGGGGGGGAAACAAGAGCCAAAGGTCCTGCAAGTGAAAAGGGCTTCAAGTGGGAATTTGTGTTTGGGTTTCCAGTCTGTGGGGTGGACAGAGAGCAAGGATGTTTGTAAGAAGGATACACACCTATGGAAGCGCCCAGGTAAATTATTTTGGCATTGATAGGTCCAAAAAGAGAGGAGAATGGGAATGAAATTCCTTACATTGCAACAGGAGGAGACTTGGCCTTAAGAGTCGGGTACAAGGAGCATGGAAATGTTTATCACAGGGCACAAACAACTCCAACAACAGACGTGGAAGGAGAAAGTGAGTAAAGGGATTTATAATCACAGAATCTCAGGATCACTGAGGTTGGAAAAGAGCTCCAAGGTCATGGAGCACATCCTGTGCCCGATGCCCACCTTGTCCCCCAGCCCAGAGCACTGAGTGCCACGGCCAGGCCTTCCTGGGACACCTCCAGGGCTGGGCACTCCAAACCTCCCTGGGCAGCCCCTACCAAGGCCTCACCACCCTTTCCAGCAGGAAATTCCTCCTCCTGGCCAACCTGAGCCTCCCCTGGCACAGCTGGAGGCCGTTCCCTCTCCTCCTGTCCCTTGTTCCCTGGCAGCAGAGCCCGACCCCCCCCGGCTCCCCCCTCCTGTCAGGGGGTTGCAGAGCCAGAAGGTCCCCCCTGAGCCTCCTTTTCTCCAGGCTGAGCCCCCCCAGCTCCCTCAGCCCCTTCTGCTGCTCCAGCCCCTTCCCCAGCTCCATTCCCTCAATGAGGGGCTCAAAAACTGGACACAGCACTTGAGGAACCTCCCCAGTGCAAACAGTGAGTTAATGGCAGAGTTGAGTCCTTTAGGGGAAAAGGGCCACATTTCTCCCCCTCCATCCATGTTTTGTGTGAGACCCACTGTGCCACACACAATCCTAAAATATCAGTGGGATAGAGCCTGGATTTCAAGACCAATTGAGACCACTCAGGCTGTGGATGCCCACAGTGCTTTTTTGATTTGTTGGGTTGCTTGTTTTGGCCAAGAAACCTGTGAGCCCATCCCTCGGTGGTCTGTGGATTAGGATGCAGAAAATTGCTGGATGAGAGTGGGATAAATAGCTTGGGCTGTTCTACCTTTGGGGTGGCAGCTCAGTGGGAGGTTGAAGGATTTAATTTTTGGCCTTTGGCACAGAAATTCTTTTGGGGAGCCCACGTATCAAATATAACAGTAGACACAATGACCTCACATGTTTCCCCAGCTCTCCTGCTCTGAGCCAAGTAGGGTGAAGCTTAAATTTGCTCCATGTAATCATCATTCCAGTGAATTTGAGTCGTTTGTGAACACATTAGAGAAAGTCAAAACAAATATCCTCGGCCCCAGTGGTAACCAGAGGTAAAAGCAGAAACCTTGGGCAAGTGATGAAAGACAGGGAACGTGGATGTGACATGGAAAGAAACTCACTCAGAACTGTAAGAAGAAAAATTCTACTTGATTGGTTCCTAATGTAGTAAAACAATTCACCCTGGGACTGGTAAAATAACTGTGAGAGCTTAAAGTGATTCAAATTGGCAGTTCCAGCACAATCCCAGAGGACACACGGGGCAACAGCCACGGTTAAAAGCCAGTCCTGAGTTCCTTGGAAGGCTGAGGAGCCACCCCAGGGCTTGGGATGGGGAGCAGGGTGTGCTCTGGGGCTGGGGAGGGATTGTCTCTCCTCTTAATCTCCCTTCTCAGCACTGTTTGTGGGAAGAGTTGGGAATTTTGTCTCCGGGATGCCCAGCACTGCTGCTCCCTCCAGCCTCCAGGACCCTCGGACAACTCCGGTGCTTTCAAAGCTCTTCCTTGGGAAGCTGCACTGGAAACCCCTGTAGTATTTAGAGTATGGAAGTGGTCTTCAAAACAGCAAAGGTGTCCAAAATAGAAGGTCTTTTGTCTTGTCTGTGCCTACTCCAGGTAAACATGAGAAAAGAAACCAGTTTAGGTTTGGAGGCTGAGGTATCCCAGGAATACCTCACTCCTGTTGTGTGCACAGGTGCTTGAAGGACCATGTCCTGGGCTTCCAGGGAGGGCTCACTCCATTTTTCAGGACAGTTTTCCCCTCACCTGTGGCAGAAAAATGTGGAGATGAGACTGGAAACCCACCCCCAGGTATGAGGGAGCCTGATCAACTGGTAAGGCAGGGATGTGTTGTGCCATCAAACCAGGTGGTTTTGTTGAGTTTTCCCAGAGCTTCTCCCAGAATCTCAGAGTCACTGAGCTTGGAAAAGAGCTCCAAGGTCATCCAATCCCCCCTGTGCCCCATCCCCACCTTGTCCCCCAGCCCAGAGCACTGAGTGCCACGGCCAGGCCTTCCTGGGACACCTCCAGGGCTGGGCACTCCAAACCTCCCTGGGCAGCCCCTGACAAGGCCTGACCACCCTTTCCAGCAGGAAATTCCTCCTCCTGGCCCACCTGAGCCTCCCCTGGCACAGCTGGAGGCCGTTCCCTCTCCTCCTGTCCCTTGTTCCCTGGTAGCAGAGCCCGACCCCCCCCGGCTCCCCCCTCCTGTCAGGGGGTTACAGAGCCAGAAGGTCCCCCCTGAGCCTCCTTTTCTCCAGGCTGAGCCCCCCCAGCTCCCTCAGCCCCTCCTGCTGCTCCAGCCCCTTCCCAGCTCCGTTCCCTTCCCTGCACACGCTCCAGCCCCTCCAGGTCTCTCTCCCATGAGGGCCCTGAACTGGACTGGGGCTGCAAAATCCAACCCCTGCCCTCTGGAAAACCCTTTCCTCCTGCTGAACCGTGTGAAGCAAGTCCCAGGCTCCGCGGGGTAACGTGTCAGAACTTGACCCTGAAAGCACTCCCCAGGTATTCAGGGAATTCTGATGGCTTTGTCAGGTCAGGGCTGAAAGCTGAGGAGCCTGACATCACTGGAGCAGCCAAAGTTATGTCATGTTGGCATCAGATCTCCCTGCACAGCCCGTTTTCCTCTCTCAAGTGGAAGCTCTTTGCTCCTCAGCTCTGGGGAAGGGTTTTTTCGTGCCACTGCTGGTCTGTGTTGGCAGAGCTCGTGCTCTTCGTGTTCCTGGCCCCTTCCATGGTGGCCCTGGGAAGACATGACCTTCCTCCCAGGAGGAGGGATGAGTAACCAGCAGCGGCACCACCTTCGAGCAGCTGTGCCACCTGCCAGTGCCTCCTCGTGTAATTAAGCCTCGTGTAATTAAGCAGAAAACTGAGCCAACCACCAGCTGTTCCTGCCACTTCCCAGGTTCTTTGGACGCTCCTGCACCAAATAAATCATCTCAGAGCGACCAGGGATTGTCCCTCATCTCCGTGGTCAGCGCAGTTTGAGAGGGGTGGGGCAGAGAGGGAGAGAGGTTCATGGAATCACAGATTCCCAGAAGGTAAAATGGTGTTTTCCAGCAATGTTGAGGGACCTGAATTCCCAAGGAAAGAGCAAGTTCCTTGTGTTTGGTGCTGGAGATGTCCACCTGGTAAGGTGTGGCCCTGGGGAAGCAGAGCTTGCGTTCTACCACTCTTCCAGTTGAGTTACGTGGAACTGGACTTCAAAAAACACAGCAAGGTCCAGCTGATTATCAGGAGAAGGATCAAAGCCTTTTCCTCATGGAATGGCAAAAAAAAGAAGGCATGTTTCATCAAGGCCAGCTCCAGCCTCTTTGGTTTGCTTCCATCCTTGCAAATGCAGTATTTGTGCATCTCAGGGCCCACCAGGAACCTCACCAGTGGCTGGGGACTGGGGAGAACTGCCCAAGTCCTTCAGATCCCAGGAAAGGAAGGGCATTCCTATGAAATATATTTGTCACCTTGAACACAAAAGGCCAGGCCACTGTCCTCTCCTGCTCCTGATGTGCTGCCTGGTGCAAAGCCCTGCCTGGTTGAACTGGTGGACTGGGGATGGCTGTATTCCAACTCCTGAGCACCTTCAGCTTCCTCTTCCCGGCACCACATTTTGGGGGAGTCTCTTTGCCTCAGTTCCTCCCCCATAGCAAGGCCCCAGGCTGAGGGAAAGCAAACACAAAGCTTTCCAGCTGGGTTGTTGTCACCTCCTGCTCATCCCAGTCCCCTGTCAGCCCCTGGGACACCCTGGGAGAGACCCTCTGCTACTGATGGACCCGTGGAATTTTTTCCTGTGAGATTTTCCTCCTTGCACAAGTTGCTGCTCAGCATGTCTTCATTCAGGGTTCTACCATTCCCACACCAGAGCTCCCCAGCATTTCTTTTCCTGTTTGGACCAATTTTAATGACAGTGGGACAAAGAGGTACCTGAGGAACAACTTCACTCTCCCTGCCCTCCCTCCCAGGTGACTTGGACACCAGTTTTTGACACTTCTCAGAACTGTGCACTGAAGAGTGGGAGGTTTTGCTGCAGAAAACGAGGGAATGAATGCTGAGTTTTTGGGAGCAGTTTCCAGTGTCTGCATGGAGACTCGAGGCTCAAATCTGGGCTGTCAGCTCAGTTTGTTCCCCGTTTCACAATGGGCTTCGTGACCCGTGAAATTTGGGGTTAAACATTTCGGTGTCTTTGCAAAGGAGAGCTGGGCGTGACCGAAGGGATTTGCCACAGGGAGAAGGGAGAGGAGCACCTGGCATCCCATCACCTGGCAGTGCCTGTGGCCCCCCAGGCCACGTGCATCCTCAATCCATGGATTTTTAAGGGCTGCAAAACCCCAGTGGGAGGTAACAAACACCTTTTGGAGCCGTCCCATCTCACTTGTCTCTGCCACCCACCCCCAGAAGGGTCCCAGTGGCTTTTCCAGCCACTGGAAATGGGTGAGGAATCAAGGATGGACCTGGCCTGGGGCTCCTGGCTCTGCCATTCCAGAGGAGCCCTGCCTGGACCTGCCAGCTTGGCACTCTGCCAGCCAGTGCTTTGGGTCTGGCCAGGCCACCTGTGAAGTTTTTTTGCCTCCCCCTGCTCTGTTTAGCCCAGGGAAGCCCAAATGTTGCTTTAAAGCTGAAGAACCCCTTTTTCATACGTGTCTTTTGGGGTTATTTTTTTACACCAGAGTCACCTACGAGGTCAGGCCCCCCTGTGCAGAGGAGGGGAGGAGGTTTCCAAGGTCTCCATGAGATCTCTCACCTCAAATTCTGTTTGATCATGGGCCCCTCACTTCAGAAAGGACATTGAGGTGCGGAGTGTGAGAATCCCAGAATCACCAAGGCTGGAAGAGACCCTCAGGATCATCCAGTCCCACCACAATCACCCCTAATCCATGTCCCCAAAGGCCACACCCAGACATCTCTGGAAAACTTCCAGAGGCAGCGACTCTACAACCCCCCTGGCACACTTATTCCAGGGCCTGACCTTCTTTCACTGAAACAAATAATTCAAACATCTCATCTGAACATTCCCTGCAAGTTTGCCCATCCTCGAGCTCCCAAAGAACTGGAAAACTCCAAGGCAAAGCCCGAAGGGCTCCTTTCCCTGCCAGGAACACAACCCTTATCTCGCTTTCAAACTGGTTTCTCTTCCTGCCACTGGAGCACAAACAATGTTCTGAGACACTTCTGAGCTTCCTGAAAATTGATCTTCATCAGCTTTAGGCCTGTGATTAACGATGTCAAGCTATTTTCAGTTTAATCTGGATTTCACATCTTTGCCAGACACGGAGTCCTGACTCCCTCCTGGACAAACCTGAGGACACACAGAGCAATTGTTCTCTTTTCAGGGCAGTTGCATGAACAGTCTGTAACCCAGAGCAGTTTTGGCTCTTCAATCCTCCAGTTGCTTCATAAATCCCCCCTCAACACCATAAATATTGGTGCTATTTCACCTAATTGTGTTTTTTCTTTACAAGCCCAACCCCGGCGGAACTTTCCTGCCCATATTTGGGGGGGGGGGGAATAACAAAGGACAAATATGAAATTTTTCCCCCACACACACACACCGCCTCTTTTAAGTTGTTAAACTTCAACAATAATAAAGGTATTATGTGGAGTCATCTCAAAAATATATCCCATATATCATTGGGAGATAAAGATCTTTGTCTGAGACTTTGTCTGAGGAGGATAATGTTTCACTCCTGGCGCCTTCAAGTCTACTCTTTCGAACATAACACATATTTGTTATACACTTACTAAACCTGGCTGGGTACAATGCCCCAAAAAAATCAGTTTGCACTTTTATTTTTGGCCAATTAACCGAGCTCATCAGAGTTCTTTTCCCTGCTGAACGGCCACCAAACTTTGGGAATTGTGTCCCAAGGTGGGATCCGTGAGGGTTGTGGCGGAGCCCGGAACATCTCAGGATTTAAGGGGCATTTTAAGATCATTTTCTTAGGGGGGAAGGTGGAAATTAGGCCGTGCCCGTGTGTGGCAGGGGGAGTGTGTGAGAAATCCATCTCAGAATTCCCCTCAAAACTTCGTGGAGTTCTGGATTTTAAAACCCCGACACCAAAACCTCGGCCCGGCATGTTTGGGATGAAAAGTTTGTTTGGGGTGAAAACTGTTTGGGCGTTTTCCTTTTCTGTTTGGGTGTTTTCGAGACATAAACATACCTGTGGATATACCAAATATTAAGGATGCAAAGGATGAAAGTGGAGCAAGGAACCAGAGGGCTCCTAAAAGCCTGAAACAAGGCAAGGGAGTCTCACTAGAGAAGTTATTTTACTCCTCCTCCCTGTCCCCCCCCAACTCCCTGAGCTGTGTCTCTGGTGTAGTTTCCCTCTAATCTTCAGCCAGACCCAAGAATCCTAAATATCTGGAGGAAAAATATAAAAATTAAAAGAATTAAATGAGACCTACTGAAGCTGCACTAAATACAGCAGCAGATTTCACGAGTTCAAAAAAAAAAAAAACAAACACCAAACAAATAAATTGTTTTATAAATATTTATAATTTGTTTTATTCAGGGACTAGTTTCCAAAGTGAAGGGGTTTCATAAACTCAATAAAAACTCTTAATTAAAGAAATCCAAAAGGGGGTGTTTATCTCCTGTGGTACCAGGAGGTATCAGCAAAGTTTTATACTTTGGATTTTTCTGCAATTTGGCTTCGTTCACGTGGCCCAAAAACCTTTTCCACACCTGCCAGAGGCATGTCCTGCTCTCCCAGAAAATGCTGGAGCCCTGTTTGCACGGGAAGGATCCTCTGCAGGGGTGTGACACGAGCAGGAGGGGGTGGAATGAGCCCAATAATTTAAGCTTGATAGCACCAGGAAAAAAAACCAGATCTGGAGGAAAAACCGAGCTCAGGTTAGCGCTGAGCTTAGCTTGGAAAATCCAAAAGAGCCACTAGGGAGCTGCCTGGTTACATGGGATTTTCCCCATCTGGTCCTGGGATCCCAGCTCCAAACCCTGGAGCTTCCAGGAATGCTGTGGATCCTCGGCATCCCAGGGAATCCTTGGGCTGAAGGATATTTTCCAGCCGGGATGACCCTCCTGACTCGCCCAGACCTCCAGAGCTGGGGGGGGATGAATATCTGTGTGTTCTCCCTGGTGCTTCTTCCAGGGAAATCCACTTCCTTGCTCCTGCAGTTGTCCCCAGATGTGTGGAATTCTTTCCTTTTCTTTAGTATCCCAAGGTAAAAAATTCCTAAAAACCCTGGGAATTACGTTTGGCAACGTTTTATTTTACTTTTGGTTTTCATTTCTCTCTCTTTCCACCTGTGGTTTGAGTAGCGGCGAGACAGGGAAAGAGTGGCTTAATAAATTTTAAGAATTTAATAAATTTAATAATATAATAAATGTAATAATTTAATAAATTTAAAAATGCAATAAAATAATTTAATAATTTAACACATTTTAATATGTGTCCTATTAAGGGTAAATATCAAGTTAAGTCGAGTGTCTTCTTCTCTTCCTCTGGATTTCTTATATTTATTTTTTTTCTGCTTGATTTTCTTAGCCTTGCTCTTTTCCAAAGATACCCAATGACTGATTTGTGCATTTTCCAGCAAAATGGTGGGGAAAAATCACCCTGAAAAACAATAAATGGGATGTGTGGGTCGGTTTGGGGGGTCTGGGAGAGGGATTTGGACAAATATAATTCTCTGAAGACCAAGGGAAGGAGAGAGTGTCCTGCAGGGGAGGCAGGTCTGGAGAACAGAAATGTCACCAGGAAGCCAAAAATTTAAAGAGAGGGAAATTCTGAAGAAAAGGGAGCTGGCAAATGGAGAAGAGACATCAAAAAGATTAGGGGTGGTCTCCTCCCTTCTGGTGGGGGGCTCCTGTAAGGTTGTAGCTGCTTATTCAAGCAGGAAAACCCTTCATGTGATTCCAGAATAGAGAAAACCTCTTACATTTCTTTCTTTTTTTTTTTTCCCAGAGAAAAAGTGACAGTTTATTTTTCCTTCATCGTCCTCTCCTGGGAAAACAGGCTGAGAAACCTGGAGCTGTTCAGCCTGGAGAAGAAAAGGCTT
>NW_024104958.1:0-98871 GCF_003945595.2 Pipra filicauda | reverse complement strand
GAGGCGATCCACGCCGGGCACGAGGAGCCCGACCCGGCCCCCCTCAAACCCGGCCCGGGGGACTCGGGGACGGGGGGACCCCCCGAGCACGTCCTGCCCCACCCCGACATCTCGGCCGTCAGCGTCATCGTCAAGAACACGGGGTGCCCCGAGCAGCTGGAGCCGCTGGACGGCCGCGGGAAGGACGGACACGGGACGCTGGGAGGGCACGGGATGGGCGGGACGCCGGGACACGGGATGGGGGCTCGGCTGCTCCACAACGGATTCGGTGGCACCGCCGACGCGCCGCGATCGCCCGGGCACAGGGCGGGGGAGTCGGCGGCCAACGGGGAGTGCTGGGCCAAGGAGAAGGGCCCCAAGGCCTTGGATCTCTTCTCCCACTTCAGCCCCGAGCCCGGCGAGGATCCCGCCCTGCTGGACAGAGCCCGCGAGGGCAAAGGCAAGGAGAAGGCGCTGGCAGTGCCCTGCCTGTCCCCGTCCCCCACCAAGGAGCCGCTGGGGGAGGGCTCGGGGGACCTGCCCTCGGCCTTCCCGCAGCCCTTCGAGCCCAACCAGGCCGGCGGCACCGACGGGTCCCGCCCCGGCCCCGCCATCAAAAAGGAGGAATCCGACTCGGAGGAGCTGCCGGGGCGCCAGCCCAGCCCCAAGGGGTTGGGGACGGCCCTCGGGGACAGCCCCCTGGAGCACCTCAAGTCCGTCACCGTGCGTTATTCCGCCGAGGATTCGCCCCTCCCGGCCTGGCCGGGCTCGGAGGCCGCCCTGGGCGAGGCCGGGGCCGAGGGGAAGCGCTCGCCCCGCGGCAGCCCCCGCGAGCCCTTCTTCAAACCCCCGTCCCCCGGGCTGGCCCCCTCCCCCAAGGACGGGCTCTCCCTCAAGGAGGAGCAGGAAGGGCTGGATAAATCCACGGGGAGCCCGCAGAGCATGTCCAGCGCCGAGGAGGAGGAGGAGGACGAGGAGGAGGAGGAGGAGGAGGAGAACAACAACGACTCGCCTTCCTCCAGCTCCTCGCGGCCGCTCAAGGTGAGGATCAAAACCATCAAGACCTCCTGCGGCAGCATCACCAGGACGGTCACCAGGGTGTCCTCGGACTCGGAGCCGGGCTCCACCAAAGGCCCGGGGGGCGAGCAGAGCTCCCGGGAGCCCTCCCTGGAGGGCACCAAGGAGGACGGGACCCCGGAGCCGCCCCCCAAGGACAAACCGGAGCTGGGCAGCCCCTCGAAGGCGGCGGAAGGGCCCAAGATCGTCAGCGTCCAGCTGGGCAACGGCGCAAAGCTGCAGGGCACGGTGCTGCCCGTGTCCACCATCCAGAGCGCCAGCAGCGCCATGCTCATCGCCGCCAGCGTGGCGCAGCAGAAGTCCGTGGTGCTGCCCGCCAAGCCCGGCAAGGCCGTGGCCAAGAACATCATCAACCTGGTGCCGCAGAGCCTGCCCAGGGTGGACGGCAGGGCCGGCGGCGCCGGTGCCGCCGCGGCGCCGGGCGGGCAGAAGGTGAACGGCGCCGCGGTGGTGATGGTGCAGCCGCAGAAGCCGCCGCCCGCCGTGGCCGGCACCGTCATCTCCCGCAGCCAGTCGAGCCTGGTGGAGGCCTTCAACAAGATCCTCAACAGCAAGAACCTGCTGCCCACCTACAAGCCCAACCTGAGCCCGCCCGCCGACGCCAGCCTGGCGCTGCCGCCCTTCGGCTACCGCTGCCTGGAGTGCGGCGACGCCTTCGCGCTGGAGAAGAGCCTGGCGCGGCACTACGACCGGCGCAGCATGAGGATCGAGGTCACCTGCAACCACTGCACCAAGCGCCTGGTGTTCTTCAACAAGTGCAGCCTCCTCCTGCACGCCCGCGAGCACAAGGACAAGGGGCTGGTCATGCAGTGCTCCCACCTGGTGATGCGCCCCATCGCCCTGGACCAGATGGTGGGCCAGCCCGACATCACCCCCCTGGTGCCCGTGGCTTCCTTTCCCGCCGGGAGGGTGGCCCAGGAGGGCCCCGGCGCAGCCAACGGGGCGCAGGAGCCGCCGGTGCTGCCCCTGGGAGGGTCGGAGCAGGGCAGCTACAGCTGCTTCAGGTGCCTGGAGTGCAAGGAGCAGTGCAAGGACAAGGCCGGGCTGGCGGCGCATTTCCAGCAGCAGCAGCAGCAGCAGCAGGGCGGGAGCGCCGGGAGCACGGTGAGGGACGGGGAGGAAAGGGAGGGAGATGGTGGGAGGCGGTGGGAGGTGGTGGGAGGTGATGGGAGGATGGTGGGAGAGTGGTAGAAGACAGTGGGAGGTGGTGGGAAGGCTGTGGAATATGGTGGGAGATGGTGGGAGGTGGTAGGAGGGCAGTGGGAAGGCGATGGGACGTGATGGGGAGGCAGTGGTAGATGGTGGAAGACGGGGAGATGATGGGAGGATGGTGGGAAGGTGGTGGGAGATGGTGGGAAGGTGATGGGAGATGATGGAAGGATGGTGGGAAGGCAGTGGGAGGTGGTGGGAAGGCAGTGGGAGGGCAGTGGGATATAGTGAGAGATGGTGGGAGATGGTGGGAAGGCAGTGGGAGATGATGGAAGGATGGTGGGAAGGCACTGGGAAGGCACTGGGAGGGCAGTGGGATATAGTGGGAGATGGTGGGAGGATGGTGGGAGGTGGTGGGAGGTGATGGGAAGGCAGTGGGATATGATGGGAGATGGTGGGAGGGCAGTGGGATATGGTGGGATATGGTGGGAGGGCAGTGGGATATGATGGGATAGATATAGTGGGATGTCGTGGGAGATGGTGGGAGGGCAGTGGGATATGATGGGATATGATGGGATATGGTGGGAGATGATGGAAGGATGGTGGGAAGGCAGTGGGATATGGTGGGAGATGGTGGGAGGGCAGTGGGATATGATGGGAGCTGGTGGGAGATGGTGGGAGGGCAGTGGGATATGATGGGATAGATATAGTGGGATGTCGTGGGAGATGGTGGGAGGGCAGTGGGATATGATGGGACATGGTGGGAGATGATGGAAGGATGGTGGGAAGGCAGTGGGATATGGTGGGAGATGGTGGGAGGGCAGTGGGATATGATGGGAGCTGGTGGGAGCTGGTGGGAGATGGTGGGATATGGTGGGATATGGTGGGCTATGGTGGGAGCTGGTGGGAGCTGGCTGTAACCCCTGGCAAGCGCCGCCGTTCCGGGCGGGCTGACCCTGTGGAATCCCCCATCCCAGGTGTGCTCCACGTGCCCCATGATCATGTCCAACCGCTGCAGCTTCAGCGCTCACCAGCGCATGCACCGCAGCCGCCCCCCGCACGTCTGCCCGGAGTGCGGCGGCAACTTCCTGCTGGCCAACTTCGAGTCCCACCTCAAGGAGTCCTGCCTGCACTTCTCCCGCAGGGTGGGGTACAGGTACGGCCCCGAAATCCCGGGATTCCCTGGGAGGAGGCCCCGAATCCGTCGCGTTTCCCATTCCAGCGGAATCTGGTTTCCTTCTTCCCTCTCTGAGCATCGTCCTTTGCCCCTTCTCTGCTCTCATCCCCTGAATCCTGTGGGAATTCCCGTCCTCCTGGGGCTTCCTGGGCAGCCTCAATCCCAGCTGGAAGCATCCAAGGCCTGCGGTCCATCCCTGCTGGAATTTGGGATCTGCCAGCACTGAGTGGGGGGGGATGATCCAGGCTGGAATTTGGGACTGGCACTGGGTTGGATCCTGGTGGCTGTGGGAGTTTTCCCTGGTTTGGATCCCAGTGTCTGTGGATTTTTCCCAGATCCTGGGTTGGATCCTGGTGTCTGTGGGATTTTTCCCAGATCCTGGGTTGGATCCTGGTGTCTGTGGGAGTTTTCCCAGAACCAGTTTGGATCCTGGTGGCTGTGGGAGTTTTCCCAGATCCTGGGTTGGATCCTGGTCTCTGTGGGATTTTTCCCAGATCCTGGGTTGGATCCGGGTGTTTGGTGGAGTTTTCCCAGATCCCAGAACCAGGTTGGATCCTGGTGTCTGTGGGACTTCTCCCAGATCCCAGCCCTGGGTTGGATCTTGGTGTCCCCCCCCCGACATCCTGGTGCCTTTCTCCCGTTCCCATTCCCGTCATTCCAGGTGTCCCAGCTGTGCCTTTCTCCCATTCCCATTATTCCAGGTGTCCCAGCTGTGCCTGTATCCCGTTCCCATTCCCATTCCCATTCCAGGTGTCCCAGCTGTGCCTGTATCCCGTTCCCATTCCCATTCCAGGTGTCCCAGCTGTGCCTGTATCCCGTTCCCATTCCCATTCCAGGTGTCCCAGCTGTGCCTGTATCCCATTCCCATTCCCATTCCCATTCCAGGTGTCCCAGCTGTGCCTGTATCCCGTTCCCATTCCCATTATTCCAGGTGTCCCAGCTGTGCCTGTATCCCATTCCCATTCCCATTCCAGGTGTCCCAGCTGTACCTGTATCCCATTCCCATTCCAGGTGTCCCAGCTGTGCCTGTATCCCGTTCCCATTCCCATTCCTGTCATTCCAGGTGTCCCAGCTGCGCCGTGGTCTTCGGGGGGGTGAATTCCATCAAATCCCACATCCAGACTTCCCACTGCGAGGTTTTCCACAAGTGTCCCATCTGTCCCATGGCCTTCAAGTCGGCTCCGAGCGCCCACGCCCACGTGTACACCCAGCACCCGGGATTCGGGAACCAGCAGTCCAAGTGAGTGGGAATCCAGGGAATCCCGGGATCCTGAATCCCGAGGGATCGTCCTGGAGAAACGGGAGAGGCCCCCTGAGGATGTCAGGGTTGGATATCGGGGGGAATTCCTGCGTGGAAAGGGGGGTCAGGGGGCTGGGATGGGGGTGTCCAGGGATACAGTCTGTGGGAGTGTCCTGGGAATCCATGGGAATGTCCTGGGAATCTCCTGGGAATCCATGGGAGTGTCCTGGGAATCCGTGGGAGTGTCCTGGGAATCTCCTGAGAATCCATGGGAATGTCCTGGGAATCTCCTGAGAATCCATGGGAGTGTCCTGGGAATCCATGGGAATGTCCTGGGAATCCGTGGGAGTGTCCTGGGAATCCATGGGAATGTCCTGGGAATCCATGGGAGTGTCCTGGGAATCCGTGGGAGTGTCCTGGGAATCTCCTGAGAATCCATGGGAATGTCCTGGGAATCTCCTGAGAATCCATGGGAGTGTCCTGGGAATCCATGGGAGTGTCCTGGGAATCCGTGGGAGTGTCCTGGGAATCCGTGGGAGTGTCCTGGGAATCCGTGGGAATGTGAGGATGCGGCGGTTGGGGACAGGGATCCCTTGGGAATGTGGAGGGAATGGTTGGATTCGAGGACCTCGGAGGGGTTTTCCAACCCGGACAATTCCAGGTTTGTGGGGACTGGGAGTCCCACCCGGACAATCCCGGGATTGTTGGAACTGGGAGTCCCACCCAGTTCCTGGGGTTTTTCCCGGTGGTTCTCCCAGAGTTCCCCGAGGGGTTTTCCTGGGATTCCCAGACGTTTTCCTGGGGTTCCCAGGGTTCCTGGGACTTTTCCCAGGGTTTTTCCCAGGGTTCCCAGAGGTTTTCCCAGGGTTCCTGGGGGTTTTCCTGGGGTTCCCGAGGGAGTTTTCCCAGGGTTTTTCCCAGGGAGTTTTCCCAGGGGTTTTCCTGGTTATTCCCAGGGCTTTTCTGGAGGCATTTTCCCAGGGCTTTTCCTGGGGGTTTTCCCGGGGTTCCCAGGGGGTGTTCCTGAGGTTTATTCCCAGGGGTGTCCCCAGGGGTTTTCCTGGGGCTTTTCCCAGGGCTTTTCCCCAGGATTCCCGGATTTTTTCCCAGTGTTTTTCCCGTGGTTTTTCCTGGGCTGCCAATGCCCTGTGGGTGTCCCTGTGTGTCCCCAGGCTGAGCTACAAGTGTCACACGGTGTCCACGTGTGTCCACGTGTGTCCATGTGTGTCCCCATGTGTCACACGGTGTCCATGTGTGTCTATGTGTGTGTGTGACACTGTTCATGTGTGTTCACATGTGTGTTTATATCCCCAGGCTGAGCTACGAGTGTCACACAGGGTCCATGTGTGTTTTTATGTCCCCATGTGTCACACATGTCCCTGTATGTCCCCAGGCTGATCTACAAGTGTGCCATGTGTGACACGGTGTCCGTGTGTGTCCATGTATGACACATGTATGACACATGTATGTGTTTACCCCCCAGGCTGATCTACAAGTGTGCCATGTGTGACACGGTGTCCATGTATGACACATGTATGACACATGCATGACACATGTGTGTGTCTGTCCCCCCAGGCTGATCTACAAGTGTGCCATGTGTGACACGGTGTCCATGTGTGTGTCACACACGTGTTCATGTGTGTCTGTCCCCCCAGGCTGATCTACAAGTGTGCCATGTGTGACACGGTGTCCATGTGTGTGTCACACACGTGTTCATGTATGTTTATGCCCCAGGCTGATCTACAAGTGTGCCATGTGTGACATGGTGTCCATGTGTGTCCATGTATGACACATGTATGTGTTTATGCCCCAGGCTGATCTACAAGTGTGCCATGTGTGACACGGTGTCCATGTATGACACATGTATGACACATGTGTGTTTATCCCCCCAGGCTGATCTACAAGTGTGCCATGTGTGACACGGTGTCCATGTATGACACATGTATGACACATGCATGACACATGTGTGTGTCTGTCCCCCCAGGCTGATCTACAAGTGTGCCATGTGTGACACGGTGTCCATGTGTGTTCCTGTGTGTGTCACACACGTGTTCATGTATGTTTATGCCCCAGGCTGATCTACAAGTGTGCCATGTGTGACACGGTGTCCATGTGTGTGTCACACACGTGTTCATGTGTGTCTATCCCCCCAGGCTGATCTACAAGTGTGCCATGTGTGACACGGTGTCCATGTAGGACACATGTATTACACATGTTTGTGTTTATGCCCCAGGCTGATCTACAAGTGTGCCATGTGTGACACGGTGTCCATGTATGACACATGTATGACACATGTATGTTTATGCCCCAGGCTGATCTACAAGTGTGCCATGTGTGACACGGTGTCCATGTATGACACATGTATGACACATGTATGTGTTTATGCCCCAGGCTGATCTACAAGTGTGCCATGTGTGACACGGTGTTCACGCACAAGCCGCTGCTCTCGGCGCACTTTGACCAGCACCTGCTGCCCCAGCGCGTCAGCGTCTTCAAGTGCCCGCAGTGCCCGCTGCTCTTCGCCCAGAAACGCACCATGCTCGAGCACCTCAAGGTCAGCCCAGGGAGGAACGGGAAAAAAACGGGAAAACCGGGAAAACCGGGAGAATCCCGACCCACCCCGAGCGGCCCCGGCCGGCTCGGGCGACGGGAGGTTCCCTGGGGGGTGTTTGGGGGTCCCTCCCGAGCTGGAAGGGTTTGTCCCCAGCAGAGGCTTTTCCCCAAACCGGGAGAACCTTTTATCCCTTAAAAAAAAGGGGGGGAAAAAATCAGGGATCCCCGGTCTTTCCTGGCGCAGGGAATCCAGGAGCAATCCCTAATCCTCTTCCTCAGCTGCCATCTTTCATCCGTGCTCAGAGCTCCCTGGGGGATCTTTGGGGTCCCTCCCAAGCCCAAAGTGTTCGTCCCCAGTTTATCCCCAGCAGAGACTTTTCCCTAAACCAGAAGAACCTTAAAAAAAGGGGGAAAAAAAATCAGGGATGCCACGGTCTTTCCTGGCACAGGGAATCCAGGAGCATGTCCCTAATCCTCTTCCTTGCCTGCCACCTTTCATCTGTGGGATCTTTGGGGTCCCTCCCAAGCCCAAAATGTTTATCCCCCAGTTTATCCCCAGCAGAGACTTTTCCCTAAACCAGAAGTGCCTTTTATTCCTTAAAAAAAAAAAAGGGGAAAAAAAATCAGGGATGCCACGGTCTTTCCTGGCACAGGGAAGGGCTGAATCCATGAGCCTCCCTAATCCTCACGGGGAATCCTGGGACACTTTGGGAACCCCAGGAAAACCCTTGGGGAACAGCAGGAAAAACCCCCGGGAAACCCGGGAAAACCCCCTCAGGGGGTGATGAGGCCCCTGGAACGGGTTGTTCCTGGAGGGATTCTCCATCCCTGGAGGGATCCTCCATCCCTGGAGGGATTCTCTGTTCCTGGAGGGATTCTCTGTCCCTGGAGGGATTCTCCGTCCCTGGAGGGATCCTCCATCCCTGGAGGGATTCTCTGTTCCTGGAGGGATCCTCCATCCCTGGAGGAATTCTCTGTCCCTGGAGGGATTCTCCATCCCTGGAGGGATTCTCCATCCCTGGAGGGATCCTCCATCCCTGGAGGGATTCTCCATCCCTGGAGGGATCCTCCATCCCTGGAGGGATCCTCCATCCCTGGAGGGATTCTCCATCCCTGTAAGGATGTTCCATCCCATCCCAGGCCGGGTTGGAGCCACCTGCCCCATGAGAAGTGTCCCTGCCCATGGGTTGGAACGAGCTGATCCCGAAATTCCCTCCCCACCCCCCCCCATCCCACAGACGGGCAGAATTCCCAGGAAAACCCCCAACTCTGTCCCCCCAGAACACCCACCAGCCCCAGAAGGCCAAGGAGGACGGGGCCCGGAAGGTGCTGCTGACCCCCAAGCAGGAGCCCCTGGAGACTCCCGTGTCCAAGGTGTCCGAGGAATCCAGTTCCTCCACGGAGGAGGACGAGCCCCCGAGCTCCCCGGAGCTGCGCAAGGCCAAGCGCAGCCGCTTCCAGCGGAAAACGGGCTCCAAGGCCAAGGGCAGCGGCTGGACCTGCGGGGTCTGTCACTCCTGGTTCCCCGAGCGCGACGAGTACGTGGCCCACATGAAGAAGGAGCACGGGAAGGTGAGCTGGGAAGGCGGGAATTCCAACCCCCCGGGAATGGGGGGGGCGGGAAGACGACGGCCAGGGCGCCTCAGTCGGGATACGGCACATCCTGGGATTCCCTTGGATGGGGTTGGACCTGTCCTGGGATTCCCTCGGATGGGATTCCCTTGGATGGGATTTCCTTGGATGAGATTCCACCTGTCCTGGGATTCCCTTGGATGGGGTTGGACCTGTCCTGGGATTCCCTTGGATGGGATTCCCTTGGATGAGATTCCACCTGTCCTGGGATTCCCTTGGATGGGGTTGGACCTGTCCTGGGGTTCCCTTGGATGGGGTTGGACCTGTCCTGGGGTTCCCTTGGATGGGATTCCCTTGGATGGGATTGGACCTGTCCTGGGGTTCCCTTGGATGGGGTTGGACATGTCCTGGGGTTCCCTTGGATGGGATTCCCTTGGATGAGATTCCACCTGTCCTGGGATTCCCTTGGATGGGATTGGACCTGTCCTGGGATTCCCTTGGATGGGATTCCCTTGGATGGGATTCCCTTGGATGGGATTGGACCTGTCCTGGGATTCCTTTGGAAGGGATTCCACCTGTCCCAGCACAGAGCAGTGGGGTGGGACACCCAGGAACCTTCTCTTCTGGGAGAAACTCTTCCAGGGTTGTTTTAGGATCAGGGAATGTCACAGCCCAGAGCAGGGATGGGACACTCGGGATCAGGGATGGGACACTCGGGGTCAGGGATGGGACACCTGGGATCAGGGATGGGACACTCGGGATCAGGGATGGGACACTCGGGATCAGGGATGGGACACTCGGGGTCAGGGATGGGACACCTGGGATCAGGGATGGGACACTCGGGATCAGGGGTGGGACACTTGGGATCAGGGATGGGACACTCGGGATCAGGGATGGGACACTCGGGGTCAGGGGTGGGACAGCTGGGATCAGGGGTGGGACACTCGGGATCAGGGATGGGACACTCGGGGTCAGGGATGGGACACTTGGGGTCAGGGATGGGACACTCGGGATCAGGGATGGGACACCTGGGATCAGAGATGGGACACTCGGGGTCAGGGATGGGACACTCGGGATCAGGGATGGGACACCTGGGATCAGGGATGGGACACTCGGGGTCAGGGATGGGACACTCGGGATCAGGGATGGGACACTCGGGATCAGGGGTGGGACACTCAGGATCAGGGATGGGACACCTGGGATCAGGGATGGGACACTCGGGGTCCTCCTCCCCCAGGACAAACCCCCCGGGGTTGAGCTTTGAGGAGCCCGAGTTGCTCCCGATCCCGTTGGGCATCCCCTGGGATGGGCAGGGAGTGGGAATCCGAGTCCCCCCCACCCTCTGGAGCGGGAATGCGAGTCCCCCCCCACCCTCTGGAGCGGGAATGCGAGTCCCCCCCACCCTCTGGAGCGGGAATGCGAGTCCCCCCCCACCCTCTGGAGCGGGAATCCGAGTCCCCCCCACCCTCTGGAGCGGGAATGCGAGTCCCCCCCACCCTCTGGAGCGGGAATGCGAGTCCCCCCCACCCTCTGGAGCGGGATCCCGTCCCGTCCCCGGGCTGAGGGCCCCCGTGGTGTCCCCGCAGTCGGTGAAGAAGTTCCCGTGTCACCTCTGCGAACGCTCCTTCTGCTCGGCCCCGAGCCTGCGCCGGCACGTCCGGGTCAACCACGAGGGCATCAAACGGGTCTATCCCTGCAGGTACCCACGGGATCCATCCCCTTCCCGGGAACACTGGGGGCTGGGAAACCCCCGGGGGGGAGCTTGGATCCGGGCAGGGCAGGAGGGAGGTCGGACACGGAGCGGGAGGAGCCGGGAACGGCTCCGGGGTTTTGTTGTCGAGCACGTTCGGGGTTTGGGGTTTGGGATTGGGGCGCCAGAGCGGCGTTCCCAGGGGAACCAGCAGGGCTTGGGAGCTTCCCGAGGTCCTGTCCCACCCCAGGTACTGCACGGAGGGCAAAAGGACCTTCAGCAGCCGCCTCATCCTGGAGAAGCACATCCAGGTCCGGCACGGGATCAAGGTCACGGACCAGATGAGGAGCCAGGAGGTCGTGATTTCCCGGATCGGGAGCGGCCCCTCCCAGGTACGGGGGGGCTCAGGGGGGGTTTGGGGGGGTTTGGAGGCGTTTCCTGGTTTGTTCCTGACTCCGTGTCCTGCAGGAAAGTGGGAATGTCCCGTCGGAGATCGCCCGGGATGTGCCCCAGGGTGTGAGGGGCCTGACACGGGGGGGTGGGGATGTTCTGGAGCCCCTGGGATGGGATTCCTGGATGGATCCCTGGGTGGGATTCCAGCTGTTCTGGGACCCCCCTTGGATGGGATTCCTGGATGGATCCCTGGATGGGATTCCAACTGTTCTGGGACCCCCCTTGGATGGGATTCCTGGATGGATCCCTGGATGGGATCGCACCTGTTCTGGGACCCCCCTTGGATGGGATTCCTGGATGGGATTCCCACCTGTTCTTGGACCCCCTGGGATGGAATTTCAGCTGTTCTGGAACCCCCTTGGGCAGGATCCCTGGATGGATCCCTGGATGGGATCCCACCTGTTCTGGGACCCCCCTTGGGTGGGATCCCACAGCTCTCGGTGCCCCCCCCATCCCTCGATCCCAGGGAATCCCCCCCGAGGGAGATCCCGGCGCCGGTCGGTTCCTTCCGACCCCGCTTCCCAGGGAACCCTCTCCGTCCCTCCCGCAGCTCTCGGGCCGGAAGAGGAAACTCTCCTCGGACGATTCCTGCAGCGAGGAGCCCGACAGCACCACCCCCCCCTCCAAGACCCCCAAGGGGGAGCGCAAAGGGCCCCTGAGGTGCCGCAAGTGCGGGTACTTGGCCAGCAGCGCCTCCGACTTCCAGGAGCACATCCCGCAGCACCGGACTGACGGCAGCTCCCACCAGTGCCGGGAGTGCGGGCTCTGCTTCACCTCCCACGTGTCCCTCAACCGCCACCGCTTCATCACCCACAAGAAGAAGAAGGGCCCCGGGGACGGGGAGGATCCCGCCCAGGGGCCGCGGAGCCCCCGGGAAGGGGGATCCCAGGGCGCGGGGAACGACGGGAAGTTGGTGTGCAAAGTGTGCGGGAGGGGCTTCGACAGCCAGCTCAACCTCAAGACCCACTTCAGGACCCACGGCATGGCCTTCATCAGGGCCAGGCAGAACAACAGCCCCGAGAACTGAGGGGCGGCCTCTGGAATTCCCGCTGGAATTCCCCCTCGGGACCCCGCGCAGCGACAGCCCCGAGAACTGAGCACGGCCCGGCCTCTGGAATTCCCTCTGGAATTCCCCCTCAGGACCCATGGAGTGGAACAACAGCCCAACAGCCCCGAGAACTGAGGGAGAGCCCAGCCCGGCCTCTGGAATTCCCTCTGGAATTCTCTCCAGAATTCCCCCTCGGGACCCACGGCATGGAACAACAGCCCAACAGCCCCGAGAACTGAGGGAGAGCCCAGCCTGGCCTCTGGAATTCCCTCTGGAATTCCCCCTTGGGAACCATGGAGTGGAACAACAGCCCAACAGCCTCGAGAACTGAGGGAGCCCTCCCTGGGAGTTCCCCCTGGATCATCACCCCTCGGGAATTCCCCCGGGATCCACGGCATTCCCGGTGGGAACAGTGTAAATAACAGCCCCGGGCTCCCCTTCCCTCCATCCTGATGAAGGAGCTGGGAAGAGAGAGGAGAACCAGGATGGGATGGGATGAGCTGTCCTGACTCTGTGCCTGAACCTGCTCCTGCCTCATCCCCTGGGAATTGGGGGTGATCCCAAATCCCCCGGATTTCGGCTCCAGGAGAGGAGGAGCCACGTCCGGACTCACCGAGGGGCCCTTCCCTGTCCCTGCTCCGGAGCTGGGCAGGACCTGGGACCAAGGGGAGGCTTTTCCACGTCCTCACACAGCAAAAATCCCCTTTTTTGGGTGTTTTTTTTTCCGGTTTTCTTTCCCTTTCGGATGTTTTTGTTTTTTGTTGTTGAGTTTCGCCGGGAGCTGCGGGAAAGGAGCCGATCCCGGACTCCTGGAACGGGGCTGGGCTCCATCAGCCCCTCGGAGGGGTCCCTCATCCATCCCCTGGGATCATCCATCCCCTGGGATCATCCAGCCCTTGGGATCATCCAGCCCCTGGGCTCATCCATCCCCTGGGATCATCCAGCCCCTGGGATCATCCAGCCCTTGGGATCATCCAGCCCTTGGGCTCATCCATCGCTTCTGCTGTCCTTGGGACACTCGGCATTCCCTGGGGAGGAGGAGGAGGAGGAAATTTCCCTTTGGATAAGGAATAACAAGCCCAAAAAACGCCTCTGGGAGAGCCCAGGGACAAGGGGGGGGTCTCCCCACATTCCAACCAGGATCGTGCTGCTCTCCAGGGGAAGGAAAGGAGGGAATTCTGCTCCCAAATCCTGCTCTGGACTGAAACCAGAGAGGCTCCTTCCCTTGTTTTCCCGGCTGCTCCTCTTCCTCGGGATATTTTGGGACCAGGGGGGACCCTCCTCATCACCAGGTCCCCCCGAAAAAACAACCGGAAAAGACTCTTTGGACTCGTTATCCCGGGAATTCCCTGTGAATAAACTCCCTCTAACCCGCCCTGTGAACTTGTATCATACACTAAAGGTGACAGAACCAACCAACTGCTGTTGTGATTTTGGGGCTTTGTTTTGGTTTTGTGGGGGTTTTTTTGTTGTTGTTTTTTTTCCCTTATTTTGGTTTTTTTGGGGGTTGATTTCTTGATTTTTATTTTTTTTTCTCCCTTGGTTTTCTCCTTTTTTTTTTTGTTTGGGGGGGCAGGGGGTGAATCCTCCCCCCCTCCCCTCGCTGCAGGTGGATTCCAGATGGGGAATTCCAGGAGAGAAAAGGGGGAGGATTTCAAAGGAAAAGGAGAGGATTCCAAGTGGTTCCCAAATCCCCTGGGCCGGGTGTGACCCCCCCCTCCGTGGGGTGTTGGGGCCTTGACCCTGTAAATGCTGTTTAATAATAGAGAAAAATTAAAAAAACCCCAAACCCTAAAGTTTCTACGAGTTTTAGAGGAAGGAAAAACGTTAAAAATAAAGAAAAACTATGGCTTTGTAACCTTGGTTTCCAAGCACTTCAGTGCCTTTAGCTGGATTTCTGTTGGGGGGGGAAGGTTTTGGGGGGGTGCACACCTGGATTTTTTGGGGGGGGGAAGGGGGTTGGAGGAATTTGTGCTCCATGAAAGCTCCGGGCACTGCGAGAGGCTCTCAGGAATCCTTTATTCTTGTAGTAATAATGCAATTAATTAAACTTCTAGTGGTTTAACCCCTGCTGTGCCCTGTCTTTGCTTCACCTGTGGCCTGGGGGGGGGGTCAAGGGGGGGTCCTGTGGCCTCTCCCCCCCCCCCCCCCCCCCAAAAAAAAATCTCATCCCAAGGATTTTGGTCCCCATCCCAAAGCTTTTGGTCCTGCCCCAAAACAGGGGGTGGGGAAGGGGCTGAGTGTCCCCCCCCTTCCTCCTGGTGTCCCCTCCTTCCTCCTGGTGTCCCCTCCTTCCTCTTTGTGTCCCCCCCCCCGAGTGCTGGGACCCCCCCCTTTGATTGAAACCCCCCCTCCCCTCTCCCAGGTGGGTCCTGCCAGCGGGTTTTGTTTTGTTTCTTTTTTTTTTTTAAAATAGAATTTTTTTGGTTTTTAATGCTAAATAATCATCATCAAACGTGACAAATAATTAGTGCTAAACAAAGAGATTGGAGGGGGAGGGGGCACTGAGGGGACACGGGGGGGGGGACACTGAGGGGGGGACACGGGGATGGGGGGGGACACTGGACGCTGTCAGAGCGTCCCCATCTGACCAGCAGGACGGGCTGAGCCTGGGGGGGACATCTGGGGACACTGGGGGGACATTTGGGGGGGACATTTGGGGTGCAGGGGGGGGGTCACTGCTCTTAAAGCCAAGAGAGGGGTCGGACACAAGAGGGGGGGAGAGGGGGATCCCCCCCCGAGCCTGGGGGAGGGAATTTTGGGGGTGTTTTCCCTTCCCGGGGGGGTTGGGAAGGCTCTGGGTCCTCCCCCCCCACCCCCCAACCCCATCCTGGGGAGACACCCCCGGGATCCCCCCCCCGAAATCCCCGGGAATGGAGGCAGGGAAGGAGCGTCCCAGTCCCAAATCCCAAATTCCTGGATCAGGGAGCAAGGAGGAGGAGGAGGAGGAGGAGGAGGAGGAGGAGGAGGAGGAGGAGGAGGAGGAGGAGGAGGAGGCAGCAGCTCCAGGACCCCCCCTGGAATCTCCAGGACCCCCCCTGGAATCTCCAGGACCCCCCCGGCCGTTCCTGCCCATCCCGGGGGGGGATCCCTGCAGGGAAGGGACCGTCGGGATCCGGCTCTGCTGCCCCCCCTCTTCCCATCCCAAACATTCCATGGATTCTGGGGGGGGCTCCAGGACCCCCCCTGAGGGGTTCCCCCCTTTCCTTCCTCCCCCTCCTCCCCCAGCCCCGTTTTCCACATGATTCCATGATTTCCACCAGCGGGAAGGGGGGGGGCTATTTGGGATAGTTTTGTTTGTTTGTGTTTTTTTTTTTTTTTGTCCTGGCTTTTCCTGTTTTTTTTTCCTGTTTTGGTTTTTTTGTTATTTTTTTTCGTTTTTTCTTTCGTATTTTTCTTTTTCTTTTTCCTTTTCCCTCTCGTTGTTTTCCTGTGGGTTTTTTTTTTTTCCTGCGTGTCCTCGGGGTCGGTCCCACCCCTGGGAAGAGTCTCCCGGAGGGGGGAGGAGAGAAGAAAAGACGCCGCTCCCGCTGGAAGCTCCTCCTTTCCCGAGGGCGGGGAGGCGGGATCCGGGGGTGTTTTTTTGGGAATGCGGTCACATGATGCCGTTGGTGAGGTACTGGAAGCCGTCGTAGAGCTTGGTGGTGATGGATCTCATGCTCCCGTCCACCATCTGCTCCACCAGCAGCTGCAGCTGCTCCTCCGTCATGTTCATGTGGAAACGCTCCTTCAGGTTCCGGATGGTCGAGGAGCCGTGGAAACACGGGAGCTGGGAGCCTGGGAATCAGGAATTCGGGAGTCAGGGGGGGAGCTGGGAGCCTGGGAATCAGGAATTCGGGAGTCAGGGGGGGAGATGGGAGCCTGGGAATCAGGAATTCGGGAGTCAGGGGGGGAGCTGGGAGCCTGGGAATCAGGAATTTGGGAGTCAGGAGAGGCTGGGAGAGACAGGGAGTTTGGGAGTCGGGGGGGGGGATGAGAGCCTGGGAATCAGGGAATTCGGGAGTCAGGAGAGGCTGGGAGAGACAGGGAATTTGGGAATCAGTGTGGGAGATGAGAGCCTGGGAATCGGGGAATTTGGGAGTCAGTGGGGGAGATGAGAGCTCCTTTTTCCCGTGGGATTGCCCCTTTCCCACCTTGCTGCCCCTTTTCCCCTGGGATTGCCCCTTTTCCCCTGGGATTGCCCCTTTCCCACCTTGCTGCCCCTTTTCCCCTGGGATTGCCCCTTTCCCACCTTGCTGCATGATCTCCACGATCTGCACCACCCTGTCCATGTGTTTCCTGGCCGCAATCAGCCCCTGCAGCATCAGCATCTTGTAGTAGTTGAACATGTCCCCGTCCAGGCCCCCCATCACCTGGTGGGAGAGGGGAAAAAAACCCGGGAATGGGGTGGGAATTCCCTCCCAACCCCCCCCGGCCGTGCCGGTGCCCCCACTCACGTCCACGAACTCGGAGGTGAGTTTGAAGGCCGAGGTCTCGAAGCCCAGGTTCCGGGGGGAGCTGGAGAGGATGAAGCCGAAGTCGATGTGGATGATGTGGCCCTCGGCGTCCAGCAGGATGTTCCCGTTGTGCCTGGGCACAATTCCCGGGAAACCGCGTCAGTCCCGGGAAACCCCGTCATTCCCAGGAAACCCCATCATTCCCGTTAAACCTTGTTATTCCCGTTAAACCTCATCATTCCCGTTAAACCTCGTCATTCCCGTTAAACCTCGTTATTCCCGTTAAACCTTCTCAGTCCCGGGAAACCTCGTCATTCCCAGGAAACCTCGTCATTCCCGTTAAACCTTGTTATTCCCATTAAACCTCGTCATTCCCATTAAACCCCGTCATTCCTGTGAAACCTTGTTATTCCCAGGAAACCTCGTCATTCCCGTGAAACCTTGTTATTCCCATTAAACCCCGTCATTCCCGTTAAACCTCGTTATTCCCAGGAAACCTCGTTATTCCCGTTAAACCTCGTTATTCCCGGGAAACCTTCTCATTCCCGTGAAACCTCGTCATTCCCGTTAAACCTCGTCATTCCCAGGAAACCTCATCATTCCCATTAAACCTCGTCATTCCCATTAAACCTCGTCATTCCCGTGAAACCTCGTCATTCCCGTGAAACCTTGTCATTCCCGTGAAACCTCGTTATTCCCGTTAAACCTTGTTATTCCCAGGAAACCTTGTTATTCCCATTAAACCTCGTTATTCCCATTAAACCTCGTTATTCCCATTAAACCTCGTTATTCCCATTAAACCATGTCATTCCCATATAAAATATGATTATATAAAAATAAATATATATTTAAATATATATATTAATAAGTTATAAATAATTGTAAATAAATTACATATAATAATAATATATATAAATTTATACATATATTTATATATTCCCATTAAACCTCATCATTCCCGTGAAACCCCATTATTCCTGTGAAACTTTGTTATTCCCGTTAAACCTCGTTATTCCCATATAAAATATGATTATATAAAAATACACATAAATATATATAAATATATATTTTTATATATATTTTATATATATAAAAATACACATATATATTTTATATAAAAATATATATTTATATATCATATTATACAAATAAAATATAATACAATATATAAACATATTTTATATATACATTTTATATATATTTATATATATATTTTTAATATATATTTTATATATAAAAATGCATTATTTATATATTATATATATTATATACATTATATATTGTATATAAATGTATTTATATATTATCTATAAATAAATATAAAAATGCGTTATTTATATATCATATATATTATATAAAAATATATTTATACACTGCATTATATAATATAATAATTATATAATAATATATTATATTTATATATAATGATATAAGATTATACAAATAAATTTATTTATATAACAATTAATTATATTTATTTATATAATCTTTAATGTATTTATAATTTATAATTTACATTTAGAATATAATTCAAAAATATATTTACATTTATAATTTAGTACAAATTAAATAATTATAAATAACAATTATATTAATTTATTTATATAATAAATTATATATTTATAATTTATAATTTATATTTAGAATATAATTTAAAATATAATTTATCTTTATATTTTAGAATAAATTAAACAATTATAAATAATAATAATTATTCATTTACTTATCTAATAAATTATATATTTGTAATTCATAATTGACATTTATAGCATAATTTAAAAATAGAATTTATAATTTATAATTTCTAATAAATCAAATAACTAAATAATAATTAATAATTATTAATTTATTTATATAATAAATTATATAATTATAATTGACATTTATAACATAATTTAAAAATAGAATTTATAATTTCTAATAAATTAAATAACTAAATAAATAATAAATAATTATTAATTTATTTATATAATATTTATTTATATAATGAATTATGTATTTATAATCTTGCATTTATAACATAATTTAAAAACAGAATTTATCTTTATAATTTCTAATAAATAACTGTAAATAAATAATAATTAATAATTATTAATTACTATTCAGTGAGATGCTTTTGTGGGATCTTTTCCTGTGGGTTCCTTTCCCCAAATCCACCATTAAAGGGGAATTTCCGAGGGGGGAAAACACGGGAATTTTTTCCTTGGACACGAACCCGAGGCCCCAAAGGCCTGAGAGAGCCTCTAAAAGCTGTTTGTTGAGGGGTTAAACTGGATTAAATTTAAATTAAATAACTATAAATAATTATTAATTATTAATCATTATTGAGATGCTTTTGTGGGATCTTTTCCTTTGGGTTCCTGTGGGTTCCTTTCCCCAAAACCACCATTAAAGGGAATTTCCAAGGCCCCAAAGGCCTGAGAGAGCCTCTAAAAGCTGTTTGTTGAGGGGTTAAATTGGATTAAATTTAAATTAAATAACTATAAATCATTAATAATTATTAATTATTATTAAGTGAGATGCTTTTGTGGGATCTTTTCCTGTGGGTTCCTTTCCCCAAAACCACCATTAAAGGGGAATTTCTGGGGGGAAAACAGGGGAATTTTTTCCTTGGACACAAAATTGAGACACCAAAGGACTGAGAGCCTTCAAAAATTTGGCTGTTGAGGGGCTAAGCTGGATTAAATAATTATAAATAATTAATAATTCTTAATTACTATTGAGATGCTTTTGTGGGATCTTTTCCCGTGGGTTCCCTTCCCCAAATCCGCCGTTAAAGGGAATTTCCGGGGAGGGAAAACACGGGAATTTTTTCCTCTGGACACAAAACTCAGGCCCCAGAGGCCTGAGAGAGCCTCTAAAAGCTGTTTGTTGAGGGGCTAAACTGGATTAAACTTAAATTAAATATGCCACTATATAAATAATTATTAATTAATAATTAAAGGGAATTTCCGGGGGGGGAAAACATGGGAATTTTTTTCTCTGGACACAAAACTGAGGCACCAAAGGACTGAGAGCCTTTAAAATCTTGGCTGTTAAAGGGTTAAATTGAATTAAATTTAAATTAAATAATTATAAATCATTAATAACTATTAATTACTATTAAGTGAGATGCTTTTGTGGGATCTTTTCCTGTGGGTTCCTTTCCCCAAAACCACCATTAAAGGGGAATTTCCGAGGGGGGAAAACAGGGGAATTTTTTCCTTGGACACAAAATTGAGACACCAAAGGACTGAGAGCCTTCAAAAACTTGGCTGTTGAGGGGCTAAGCTGGATTAAATAATTATAAATAATTAATAATTCTTAATTACTATTGAGATGCTTTTGTGGGATCTTTTCCCGTGGGTTCCTTTCCCCAAATCCGCCGTTAAAGGGAATTTCCGAGGGGGGAAAACACGGGAATTTTTTCCTCTGGACACGAACCCGAGGCCCCAAAGGCCCGAGAGAGCCTCTAAAAGCTGTTTGTTGAGGGGCTAAACTGGATTAAACTTAAATTAAATATGCCACTATATAAATAATTATTAATTAATAATTAAAGGGAATTTCCGGAGGGGGAAAACATGGGAATTTTTTCCTCTGGACACAAAACTGAGGCACCAAAGGACTGAGAGCCTTTAAAATCTTGGCTGTTAAAGGGTTAAATTGAATTAAATTTAAATTAAATCATTATAAATCATTAATAAATATTAATTACTATTAAGTGAGCTTTTGTGGGATCTTTTCCCGTGGGTTCCCTTCCCCAAATCCGCCGTTAAAGGGGAATTTCCGGGGGGGGGAAACAGGGGAATTTTTTCCTTGGACACAAACCCGAGGCCCCAAAGGCCCGAGAGAGCCTCTAAAAGCTGTTTTGTTGAGGGGTTAAACTGGATTAAATGTCAATTAAATAACTATAAATAATTATTAATAAATAATTAAAGGGAATCTCCTGGGGGGGAAAACATGGGAGGAAAACTGAGGCCCCAAAGGCCTGAGAGAGCCTTTAAAAGCTGTTTGTTGAGGGGTTAAACTGGATTAAATTTAAATTAAATACCTATAAATAATTATTAATTATTAATCATTATTGAGATGCTTTTGTGGGATCTTTTCCTTTGGGTTCCTGTGGGTTCCTTTCCCCAAAACCATCATTAAAGGGAATTTCCAAGGCCCCAAAGGCCCGAGAGAGCCTCTAAAAGCTGTTTGTTGAGGGGTTAAATTGGATTAAATTTAAATTAAATAATTATAAATCATTAATAATTATTAATTACTATTCAGTGAGATGCTTTTGTGGGATCTTTTCCTGTGGGTTCCTTTCCCCAAAACCACCATTAAAGGGAATTTCCAAGGCCCCAAAGAACTGAGAGAGCCTCTAAAAGCTGTTTGTTGAGGGGCTAAACTGGATTAAATTTAAATTAAATAACTATAAATAATTAGTAATTAATAATTATTAATTACTATTCAGTGAGATGCTTTTGTGGGATCTTTTCCCGTGGGTTCCTTTCCCCAAAACCACCATTAAAGGGGAATTTCCGGGGGGGGAAAACAGGGGAATTTTTTCCTCTGGACACAAAATTGAGACACCAAAGGACTGAGAGCCTTCAAAAACTTGGCTGTTGAGGGGCTAAGCTGGATTAAATAATTATAAATAATTAATAATTCTTAATTACTATTGAGATGCTTTTGTGGGATCTTTTCCCGTGGGTTCCTTTCCCCAAATCCGCCGTTAAAGGGAATTTCCGAGGGGGGAAAACACGGGAATTTTTTCCTCTGGACACGAAACTGAGGCCCCAAAGGCCTGAGAGAGCCTCTAAAAGCTGTTTGTTGAGGGGCTAAACTGGATTAAACTTAAATTAAATATGCCACTATATAAATAATTATTAATTAATAATTAAAGGGAATTTCCGGGGGGGGAAAACATGGGAATTTTTTCCTCTGGACACAAAACTGAGGCACCAAAGGACTGAGAGCCTTTAAAATCTTGGCTGTTAAAGGGTTAAATTGAATTAAATTTAAATTAAATAATTATAAATCATTAATAACTATTAATTACTATTAAGTGAGCTTTTGTGGGATCTTTTCCCGTGGGTTCCCTTCCCCAAATCCGCCGTTAAAGGGAATTTCCGAGGGGGTAAAACAGGGGAATTTTTTCCTCTGGACACGAACCCGAGGCCCCAGAGGCCCGAGAGAGCCTCCAAAATCCCCCCTAAATCGGATTAATGGGGTTCTCCCACCTGTCCTTGACCTGCAGCAGGTAGCAGACCAGGCAGTACCCGGCGCAGCTCTGCACGAAGTTCCTCTGGGCGCTCAGGAAGGACTCGGTGTTGTAATTCCCGTGCTCCTGCAGGAAATAGTCCAGCAGGGAGAGCAGGGACTGCTTCTTGATCTGGTGGATGGACACGGCGTTGACCACGGGCTCGATCATCCCGCTGTCGGCCGAGATCACCAGGATCTTGTAGGGTTTGATCCACAGCGGGACCCGCTCCTGCTCCCAGATGGACTGCGGGGACAGCGGGGTTCCTCAGCATCCCGGGGATTCCTTGGGATGCCGGGAGTCCTCGGGATCCCAGGGGTTCCTCAGCATCCCAGGAGTCCTCAGGATCCTGGGGATTCCTCAGCATCCCGGGGATTCCTTGGGATGCCGGGAGTCCTCAGCATCCCAGGGGTTCCTCAGCATCCCGGGAATTCCTTGGGATCCTGGGAGTCCTCGGGATCCCAGGGGTTCCTCAGCATCCCAGGAGTCCTCAACATCCCAGGGATTCCTCAGGGTCCCGGGGGTTCCTCAGCATCCCAGGGGTTCCTCAGGATCCCGGGGATTCCTCAGCATCCCGGGGATTTCTCGGGATCCCGGGGAGTCCTCAGCATCCCGGGGATTTCTCGGGATCCCGGGGGTTCCTCAGCATCCCGGGGATTCCTCAGCATCCCAGGGATTCCTCAGCATCCCGGGGATTCCTCAGGATCCCGGGGGTTCCTCAGCATCCCAGGGGTTCCTCGGGATCCCGGGGGTTCCTCAGGATCCCGGGGATTCCTCGGGATCCCAGGGGTTCCTCAGCATCCCAGGGGTTCCTCAGGATCCCGGGGATTCCTCAGCATCCCGGGGATTTCTCGGGATCCCGGGGATTCCTCAGCATCCCGGGGGTCCCAAATCCCAAATTCCCCGACCGGATGTCCCCCCCCCAGACCTCTCCTGTCATTCCCAGTCCTGGAAGTGCCACCTCCTGGTCTCTCTCAGTGCTCCCAGACCTGGAAGTGACCCCCCCCAACCTCTCCTATCATTCCCAGACCTCTCCTGTCATTCCCAAGTCCTGGAAGCGACACCCCCGGGTCTCTCCCAGTGCTCCCAGTCCTGGCAGTGCTCCCATCCCTGTTCCCGGGCTCACCTGGAGCTGTTTGAGCACCTGGAATGCCAGCAGCTCCTGGCGAAGGTCGTCGCCGCACTTGACGATGACGGAGAGGAGCCTCCAGGAGGGGAGGTGTCCGTAGGGAGACCCTTCCCGGATCCTCCTGGAACGGGGGAGAGGGAAAAGGGAAGGTTGGGAACGAGGGGGGATCCCTGATCTGGGATCTCAGGGCACGCCCAGCCCTCCAAAGGGCAGGGAATTCATCCCATTCCTGAATCCTGGAGCACCTCCGGCACAGCCGGGGGTTGTGGGGATGGAGAGGGGCTGGGAATGGGATCCTGTGGGAATGGAGAGGGGCTGGGAATGGGATCCTGTGGGAATGGGATCCTGTGGGAATGGGATCCTGTGGGAATGGAGAGGGGCTGGGAATGGGATCCTGTGGGAATGGATCCTGTGGGAATGGAGAGGGGTTGGGAATGGGTGGGGGGGATTTTGTGGGAATGGAGAGGGGTTGGGAATGAATGGGGGGGATCCTGTGGGAATGGAGAGGGGTTGGGAATGGGGAGGGGGAAGCTCCGGGGCTTTCCCGCTTTCCTTCATGGAATGTGAGGGGGTTGGACACTTCTGGAAGTGCCAAACTTCTTTTGGGAAGAGGCCAAGCCCCGGTGACATCGGAGCTGCCCCACAAATCCCTGGAAAAGGCCCCGCCCAGGAGCAGGAATTTCCCCCTCCCTGCTCTGATCCCGCCCCGGGCAGGGCCAGAAGCCAAGGCCGTGGATAATTCCCTGGGTGACTCCCTGGGATTCCTGGGATGGCCAAAGTCCCCTCCTCACCTGACTTTCTCCTGCCAGGGCTCCTTGAGGGCGACGGCGGACGGATCCTCGGGATCCCTGCGGAAGGAGGTGGGGGTGTGCGCCAGCTGCTCCGACAGCCGCCTCCTGCAACGCGGGAACGCCACAATTCCTTGGATTTGGGGACCGGGAGCATCCCCTGACACCCAAATTCCACCCCCCAGCCCAGCGCAGGACCCCCCTATCCCAGGTTTTGGAAGAGGGGGCGGCTTCTCCCAAGGTTCTCCTGTGTCCAGGGAGACAATTCCAGCTGCTCCCAAGGTGTCCAGGGAGACAATTCCAGCTGCTCCCAAGGCTGAGCCCAGTAGGAATGAGGGTGACACCTCTGTGAGTGCAGCCAGGACCCACCCCAATCCCAAATCCCAATCCCAAACTCCCTGACTGGATGTTCCCAGAGGGATTGAGGGTGACACCCCTGGGAGTGCAGGCAGGGCCAAGTTTCCCCTCAATCCTGATCCCAAATCCCAAATTCCCTGACTGGATGTCCCTGGTGGGAATGAGGGTGACACCCCTGGGAGTGCAGCCAGAGTCCCCCAATCCCAATCCCAAATCCCAAATCCCAAATTCCCTGACCGGATGTTCCCAGCGGGAATGAAGGTGACACCCCTGGGAGTGCAGGCAGGGCCAAGTTTGATCCCAAATCCCAATCCCAAATCCCGAATTCCCTGACCAGATATCCCCAGCAGGAATGAGGGTGACACCCCTGGGAGTACAGGCAGGGCCCACCCCAATCCCAAATCCCTGATCCCGATCCCAAATCCCGAATTCCCGACCGGATGTCCCCGGCGGCGATGAGGGTGACACCTCCGGCCCACCCCAATCCCAAATCCCAATCCCAAATCCCCGATCCCGATCCCCAATCCCAGATTCCCACCGGATGTCCCCGGCAGCGATGAACACGGGCTCCCGGCTCTCCTGGCTCGTGATGCTGTCCACGGAAAACTGGGAGATGTTGTCACAGCTGTTGGTGTGAACCTCTGGAAGCTGGAGAACAGCGGGATTGAGGGGGGAGGGGGACGCTGGGGACGCGATTCCAGCCGGGAATGTCGTCCCAGGGAAGGAGGGGAGGCTCCGGGAAGGGCAGGGAAGGAGTTTGGGAGGCTCCGGATCCGTGGGGGTGGGAGAGGGGTGGGCACAGCAGGGGGAGGGAGAGACACCCCCAGGGCTCTCCCAGTGCTCCCAGTCTCTCCCAGTGACACCTCCAGGTCTCTCCTATCATTCCCAATCTTGGCAGTGACCCCCCCAGACCTCTCCTATCATTCCTAGTCCTGGAAGTGACACCTCCAGGTCTCTCCCATCGTTCCCAATCCTGGAAGTGACCCCCCCCCTCAGACCTCTCCTATCATTCCCAGTCCTGGAATTGCCACCTCCAGGTTTCTCCCCATCACTTCCAACCCTGGAAGTGACACCTCCAGGCCTCTCCCAATGCTCCCAATCCTGGGAGTGACCCCTCCCAGACCTCTCCTATCATTCCCAAAACTCTCCTATCATTCCCAGTCCTGGAAGTGCCACCTCCCCATCACTTCCCATCACTTCTAACCCTGGAAGTGACACCTCCAGGTCTCTCCCATTGCTCCCAATCCTGGGAGTGACCCCCCCAGACCTCTCCTATCATTCCCAGACCCCTCCTATCATTCCCACTCCTGGAATCGCCACCTCTAGGCCTCTCCCATCACTCCCACTCCCACAACCAACCCTCCCACCCCCCTGGAGACTCCACTCCACCCACTCCCCTCACTCCAAACCCCCTTTTCCCATCAAATTCCAACTCCCTTTGTCCCACCCCTCTTCCCGAGGGCCCCATTCCCAGAGCTCCCTCCAGCACCTCCACCTGGAGCTCCCCGATGTCGTCCACGGACCAGGCCTCGTCGTCGTTGTCGTAGTTGGGGACGGTGCTGAAGCTGCCCGTCCTCTGCTCGTGGCTCATCCCCACCTCGGGGAGGTTCTCGGCCGAGCGGGTGCTCCGGATCCGGTTCTCCGGGATCCGGGCGGGAACATTCGCTGTGTCGAAATTGTCACATTCAAGCACTTCCACGTAGATTAAATAGGGAGCCTGAGGGAGGAACGGGGGGAGAGGGGGGGTCAGAGGGAGAGGTGGGATGTTTGGGATCCTTGGGAGGGGGAAAATCCAGGGTTTTCGGTGGATGTGGAGCAGGGAGAAGGGCTGGAGCTTGCGGAGGGGGAATTGGGAGGATGGAGGATCTTGGGGGGGTTTGTCTCCATCCCGGATGCCTCACGCAGCTCCCAGTGCTCCCAGTCCTGGAAGTGACCCCCCCCAGACCTCTCCTATCATTCCCAATCCTGGGAGTGCCCCCCCCAGACCTCTCCCATCATTCCTGGAAGTGTCACCTCCAGGTCTCATTCCCAGTTCCGGCTGTGACACCTCCAGGCCTCTCCCACCATTCCCAGTCCTGGTAGTGACCCCCCCACACCTCTCCCATCATTCCCAGTCCTGGAAGCAACACTTCCGGGTCTCTCCCATCACTCCCAATCCTGGCAGTGACTCCCTCAGACCTCTCCCATCATTCCCAGTCCTGGAAGTGCCATCTCTGGGTCTCTCCCATCGCTCCCAATCCTGGAAATGACTCCCCCAAACCTCTCCTATCATTCCCAATCCTGGAAGTGACTCCCCCCACCCCTCTCCCAAAACATCCCAACCCCAGGAGCCCCAAGCCAACCCCAGGCACCCCTGACCATCCTCCCACCTTTCCATCCCTGCTCCCATTCCCATTCCCACCTTATCCTTGGAGTTGAGCACCACAGCCTGGGAATGGGGCACCCTGGGCACCCTCCCACCTTTCCATCCCTGCTCCCATTCCCACTCCCATTCCCACCTTATCCTTGGAGTTGAGCACCACGGCCTGGGAATGGGGCACCCTGGGCACCCTCCTGCCTTTCCATCCCCATTCCCACTCCCATTCCCACCTTATCCTTGGAGTTGAGCACCACGGCCTGGGAATGGGGCACCCTCCCACCCTCCATCCCCATTCCCATTCCCACCTTATCCTTGGAGTTGAGCACCACGGCCTGGGAGTGGGGCACCCTGACCACGTGGTGCTCGAAGCCGGCCGTGGGCAGCCAGGCCCGGGCGGGCAGTTTGTGGTTGAGCAGCGACAGCTCCGACACCAAACGCTGGGTTTTCTGCTCCTTGGTGGGCAGGGTGGCCAAACGCTTCCCGATGGAAATCAGGGACTGGATGAACTCCCTCTCCGGGGCCAGGCGGGCCGGCTGGAAAAACGGGAATGGGAGGGGGGGGACGGGGCAGGGGAGGGGAAAAGGGGTTGGGGAAGGAAAAAAAGGAGTTGGGGGAGGAAGGATGGAAAGTTGAGGGGGAAAAGGGGGATAGGGAAGGGAGGATTGAAGGTTTAGGAGGAAAAAGGGGATAGGGAAGGGAAAAAGGGGTTGGAGGAGGGAAAAGGGGTTGGGGAAGGAAAAAGGGGGATAGGGAAGGGAAAAAAGGGGATAGGGAAGGAAAAAAGGGGATAGGGAAGGAAGGATGAAAGGTTTAGGGGGAAAAAGGGAATAGGGAAGGGAGAAAGGTGTTAGGAAGGGGAAAAGTCTGCACCCCCCCAGACTCAGCCCTACACCCCCCTGTTCTCAGCCCTACATCCTCCTGAGACTCACCCCTCCAGACCCCCAGACTGAGCCCTACACCCCCCCAGACTGAGCCCTCCATCCCTCTCCAGGCTGAGCTCTGCATGTCATCCCAGGCTGAGCCTTGTAGGCCCCCAAGCTCAGCCCTGTACCCCCCTGTTCTCAGCCCTACACCCTCCCCCAAACTCAGCCCTACACCCCCCCAGACTCAGCCCTACACTCCCCCAGACTGAGCCCTGCATCCCTCTCCAGGCTGAGCCCTGCATCCCTCTCCAGGCTGAGCCCTGCATCTCTCCCCAGGCTGAGCTCTGCATGTCATCCCAGGCTGAGCCTTGCAGCCCCCCCAGACTCAGCCCTACACCCTCCCCCAGACTCAGCCCTGCACCCCCCCAGACTCAGCCCTGCACCCCCCCAGACTCAGCCCTGCACCCCCCCGGCCTCACCTCCTCGTCGCTCTCCACCTTGGGGTTGCTGGCCGTGCGTTTCAGGTTGCTGCTCAGGCTGATGGAGGCCGTGGCGTCCGACTTGGACCTCTGGTGAGTCCTCTTGGAGGGCGACAGCCCCGTTGTGCCATCCTGGCCCATCCCCGGTGCCCCCACCGCCGCCGAGGAGGAGGAGGAGGAGGAGGAGGAGGAAGGAGGCAGCTCCCGGCGCCGCTGCTGCCCCTGGGCCGAGCTGGGCTTGAGCTCGTCGGAGAGGATGAGGCGGCGCAGCTTGGTGCCGCGGGAGTGGCGCTGGGTGGAGATGTGCATGTCGGAGGAGAGGGCCCCCAGCAGCAGCGCGCACTGCAGCGAGAAGTCGACGCTCTGGCGGCAGCGGTGGACGATGTAGGGCTTGATGGCGTCGCCCACGTCCTCGTCCATGTGGATGTACATGTTGAGCAGCTGCGGGAGGTAGAAGTCCACGTCCTCGTGGCGGAAGCAGAAGAGCCGGTTGCCGATGTAGGCCTGCACGCCGGGCTCCTTGGAGTTGTACAGGTAGGAGATGGCCATGGAGATGTCGAAGAGCTTCGACTCGAAGAGCCGCAGGAGCCACGACTGCTTGGCCGAGTTGTTCTTCTGCCGCCGCCGCGCCGTCTTCACCGTGTTGGCCGCGCCCTCCTCGTCCTCCTCGCGGAGCCGGGGCTCGTCCAGGCAGCGGATCTCGCAGCCCTCGCCGGCGTCCCCGTTGGGGACGGCCCCGTGCAGCAGCTTCACCTTCTCCAGCACCTCCTCGCAGGCCTTCTGGGCCACCTCGGGGTCGATGAGGGCCAGCTCGCCCACGCCCTCCGAGATGACGCTCAGGGACGTCCCCCCGTTGTTCCCTTGGGGCGCCGGATCCGGGCCGGGCCCGCGGCGGGGATCGGGATCCGCGCCCGAGTCTCCCATAGCGGCGGCGGGGCGGGACGGCTCAGAGCTGGGGGGAGAACGGGGGGAAACGGGATGAAATCCTGGAGCAGGGACCGGGATCTGGGCTGGGATGGACCCCAAGGGAAGGGGAGCTTTGGTGGGACCTCCTGGAAGAGCCTTTGGAGAAGGGATGAAGTCAAGGAGCAGGGACCGGGATCTGGGCTGGGATGGACCCCAAGGGAAGGGGAGCTTTGGTGGGACCTCCTGGAAGAACCTTTGGAGAAGGGATGAAGTCGAGGAGCAGGGACCAGGATCTGTGTTGGGATGAAGGGGAGGTTTGGTGGGACCTCCTGGAAGAACCTTTGGAGAAGGGATGAAGTTGTGTTGGGATGGGCCTGAAGGGGAGGTTTGGTGGAATCTCCTGGAAGAACCTTTGGAGAAGGGATGAAGTTGTGGAGCAGGGACTGGGATCCATGTTGGGATGAAGGGGAGGTTTGGTGGGACCTCCTGGAAGAGCCTTTGGAGAAGGGATGAAGTCGAGGAGCAGGGACTGGGATCTGTGCTGGGATGAAGGGGAGGTTTGGTGGAATCTCCTGGAAAAGCCTTTGGAAAGGGATGAGGTGGCAGAGCAGGGACTGGGATCTGGGCTGGGATGAAGGGGAGGTTTGGTGGAATCTCCTGGAAGAGCCTTTGGAAAGGGATGAAGTCAAGGAGCAGGGACTGGGATCTGTGCTGGGATGAAGGGGAGGTTTGGTGGAATCTCCTGGAAGAACCTTTGGAGAAGGGATGAAGTCAAGGAGCAGGGACTGGGATCTGTGTTGGGATGAAGACCCAAATCCTGGATCTTCCAGGTCTTCCAACCCCCTCCCAAAGCTCGGAGAGAGAACTGGGAACATCCCTGGGCACAAACCTCCCCGTTGCCATGACGACCAAACCCACCCAGGAAGCCAAAAAGGAATTATTGTTGCTATTATGGAATTGATATTATTATTATTATTGTTATTATTATTATTATGGAATTCATATTATTATTATTATTACTATTATTACTATTATTATTATGCAATTGTTATTTTGGAATTGTTCTCATTTTTATGGAATTATTGTTATTATTATGGAATTCATGTTATTATTATTGTTGAATTATTATTATGGAGTTGTTATTATGGAATAATTCTCATTTTTATGGAATAATTCTCATTTTTATGGAATAATTGTTATTGAATTGATGGGTGGGACAGGATGGGATGAAGAGGATGGGATGGGATGGGATGGGATGGATGAGATGGATTGAGATAAAACAGAATGGGGGTAAAATATTCTTGGGATAAAACATTCTTGGGATAAAACATTCTTGGGATAAAACATTCTTGGGATAAAAGACAAGCCACGTTGCAAGAAATGCAGGAGGAGAATGAGGAATTCCAAGGCCAAGGGGAGACATCCCTAATTCCCTAATCCTGAATGTCCACAGCAACTCTTAATAATTTTAATAATTGTGAATAAATGATTGGTTGTTTTAATAATGAATGAGCTGCTCCAGCCTGGCATTCCCAGCACTTCCTTCATTCCTTCCTCCTCCACGTGGGAAGGAGGCAAATCCAGGGATTTACATAGAAATGAAAAGAGGTTTTAAAAAAAAAAAAATCCTCAAAGCTTCTCCCACCTCCCAGAGAGAGGGAGGAGTGTCCCAGCCCCTTGGAAAAGGGGTGGATTGGCCAAGGAAGCCCTTCCCAAATCCCACCCACAGACACATCCAGCCTTTTCCCTCTTCCTGGGGCTGGATTCTGATCCCTGAGCCAACCCTTCCACGCCAGCTTCCCAAGCATTCCAAACCCCTGGAGCATTCCAGCCTGGGAATTCTCCTCCTCCTCTTCCTCCTGTGGATCCCAAGGTGCCACATTCCCACACCTGCTTGATTCAGGCAAATTCCCTGTTTTCCAGGTGCTTCTCCAAAGCCTGGCTGGAAACAAGCTGGGAGGAATGACTCCAGGAATGACTCCAGGGCTGATCCCTGGGGATCCACAGGAGTCCAGGAATGACTCCAGGAATGACTCCAGGGCTGATCCTGATCCCTGGGGATCCACAGGAGTCCAGGAATGACTCCAGGAATGACTCCAGGAATGACTCCAGGAATGACCCTGATCCCTGGGGATCCACAGGAGTCCAGGAATGACTCCAGGAATGACCCTGATCCCTCAGGATCCACAGGAGTCCAGGAATGACTCCAGGAATGACTCCAGGAATGACCCTGATCCCTGGGGATCCACAGGAGTCCAGGAATGACTCCAGGAATGACTCCAGGGCTCACCCTGATCCCTCAGGATCCACAGGAGTCCAGGAATGACTCCAGGGCTGACCCTGATCCCTGGGGATCCACAGGGGTCCAAGAATAACTCCAGGGCTGACTCTGATCCCTGGGGATCCACAGGAGTCCAGGAATGACTCCAGGGCTGATCCCTGGGGATCCACAGGAGTCCAGGAATGACTCCAGGAATGACTCCAGGGCTCACCCTGATCCCTGGGGATCCACAGGAGTCCAGGAATGACTCCAGGGCTGATCCACAGGAGTCCAGGAATGACTCCAGGGCTCACCCTGATCCCTCAGGATCCACAGGAGTCCAGGAATGACTCCAGGGCTGACCCTGATCCCTCAGAATCCACATGAGCCCAGGAACGACCTGTTCACACGGAGAACGACGAAGTTCCCAAGGGGAATCCAAACCCTCTGCTCTGGGAAAAGAGCTGGAAAAGCAGCATTTCCCCCCCCACTCCAGGCCTGTGCCCGGTTCCTCCCCCTTTGGGAAGCGAAAAGAAACCAAAAGGGAGGGGATTCAACGCGATTATTTCTCCTCGTTAAAGTTCCCAACAACTCTCAGGCGAAGTTTTAAGGGAGAGGGGGGGAAAAAACATCCCCGAGGAAGGGAGGGGGTAAAAACACACCTTTAGGGCTTTTTAGGTCGGGGTTCGGGGCGACCCCAAAGCTCGGGGAGGGGGAAAGGCCCTAAAATCAGGAGGGACAGCGCGGAAAAGGGGCTGGAAAAGGGTCATTGCGACACTTCCCGGGGGTTGTTTTTATCCCCCCCTCCATCCCCGGGGAAGGGGAAGGGATGGCGGGGTCGGGGACGGCGGGGTCGGGGATGGCGGGGTCGGGGATGGCGGTACCTGCAGCGGTCCCATCCCGCGCGGCTCCGCTCGGGGGTCGCCACACACGGGCCGGCGCTCGGGGCGGCTCATCCTGGGCCACGGCGGAAAAAAAAAAATAAAAATATATATAGATGTACAAAAAAAAAAAAATCCCGCGGAACAAACAAACAAACAAACACAAACAACAACAAAAAAAAAAAAAAAGAGCGGAGGAGGCGATTTCGTTATTTCCCTGCGCCACGAAGCGCTCGGCGGAGGAGGAGGAGGAGGAGTAAGAGGCCGATGAGGAAGGCCGGGGGGGGGGTAAGGAGGGAAGGCCTCGCTGTGTGGGGGGGGACCGGGGCGGAGCGAGGCGGGGGCGGCGGCGGGGCCGGGCTCACCTCGGGGCGGGGGGGGGTGGCTGGAGGGGTCGGAGGGGTTGTGGGAGCGGAGCGGGGCCGGAGCGGGGCCGGAGCGGGGCCGGAGCGGGGCCGCTCTCGGAGCCTCCCCAGGCCCGGCCCGGAGCCGCCTCACGGCGCTGAGGGGGCCGCGCGCACAGCGCCCCCTGCCGCACCGGCGGGGCCGCCCGGGGGAGGGGGGGCGTGGCCTGAGCGCGGAGGGGGGGCGTGGTCTGGTCTCCGCCGCGGAACATTGGCTGGAGATGGGGATGTGAGCGGGGCAGGGGGCGGAGGAGGGCGTGGTCTGTGTGGTCAGGGGCGTGGTCTCGGTTCGCCGAGGGGGCGTGGTCCGATGACGAAGGTGACAAGGGGCGCGGTCTCGCCTCACACGGCGATGGAGGGGGCGTGGCAACGCTGTACCAAGGGGCGGGGCATTGGAGCGTCGAGGGGCGTGACCCCGGCGGGGGGGCGTGGCCTCGCTTGTTCCGCCGTTGGCAAAAGCCGGCGTTTTTCGGCGGAAAATCGTCTCTGTCGTCACAGCGCCACTCCCCGTGTCCCCTCCCACTGTCCATGTCCCCTTCCCCACTCCCCGTGTCCCCTCCCACTGTCCATGTCCCCCCGAAACCCTCCGTGTCCCCTCCCTACTCCCCGTGTCCCCTCCTCACCCCCCATGTCCCCCCAAACTCCCCGTGTACCCTCCCACTGTCCATGTCCCCCTCCCACCCTCCGTGTCCCCCCCCAACTCCCCGTGTCCCCTTCCCCGGGCCACAGAACTGGACAGAGGGGCGGAGTGACTGGTTTTTACTGGTGCGGTCGGGGGGGGTGAGGGGACACATCCAGATGTTGTGCAGCGGTGGCAGCAGGACCCGTGCCCGTGCCCGTCTGTCCGTCCCGGGGTGCGCCGTGGGGGTGTCCCCGGGGGTCCCCCCAGTCCCCGGTGCCCCCCAACGGGGTCCCGGCCCTGCCGAGGCCCTGCAGTGCCAGGGGGTCCACGGGCGGTGCCACCCGGCCCCGGGTCCGGCCGTCCCTGATGACGCTGACACGGGCGGGCTGCACGGGCCGGGAGGGGACATCCCTGACGGGCACGGTGGCACTGCCACCGGCGGGGCTGTCCCCAGAGGTGATGGTGCCACTGCCCTTCCATGGGGTGTCCCTGATGGGGATGGTGGCACTGCCACCGGCGGGGCTGTCCCTGACAGGGACGGTGCCACTGCCCCTGGATGGGGTGTCCCTGACGGGCACGGTGGCACTGCCACCAGCAGGGCTGTCCCCAGAGGTGATGGTGCCACTGCCCCTCGATGGGGTGTCCCTGACGGGCACGGTGGCACTGCCACCGGCGGGGCTGTCCCTGACAGGAATGGTGGCACTGCCCCTCGATGGGGTGTCCCTGACAGGGACAGTGCCACTGCCCCTGGATGGGGTGTCCCTGACGGGCACAGTGGCACTGCCACTGGGGATGGTGGCACTGCCACTCCCTGGGCTGTACCTGATGGGGATGGTGCCACTGCCACCAGCGGGGCTGTCCCCAGAGGGAATGGTGGCACTGCCCCTGGATGGGCTGTCCCTGACAGGGATGGTGGCACTGCCCCTGGATGGGCTGTCCCTGGGGGAGATGGTGCCACTGCCACCAGCTCGACTGTCCCTGGTGGGGGTGGTGGCATTAACCCTGGGTGGGGTGTCCCTGGTGGGGGTGGTGGCATTAACCCTGGAGGGGGTGTCCCTGACAGGGGGGGTGTCCCTGCCCCTGGTTGGACTGTCCCTGCAGGGGATGGTGGCACTGCCACTGACCGGCCTGTCCCTGACAGGGACAGTGCCACTGCCACCAGCAGGGCTGCCCCTGGAGGGGAGGGTGACACTGCCCCTGGGTGAGGTGTCCCTGCTGGGGGGGGTGGCACTGCCCCTGGACTGGGTGTCCCTGCTGGGGGTGCTGGACCTGCTCCTGGGCGGGGTGTCCCTGGAGGGGACAGTGGCACTGCCCCTGGGTGAGGTGTCCCTGGAGGGGATGGTGGCACTGCCCCTGGATGTGCTGTCCCTGGGGGACAGGGTGGCACTACCCCTGGCTGGGCTGTCCCTGGGGGGCACAGTGCCACTGCCCCTGGGTGAGGTGTCCCTGGGGGGGATGGTGGCACTGCCACTGGCCAGCTTGTTCCCCACTGGGCTGGTGGCACTGCCTCTGGATGGGCTGTCCCTGGGGGACAGGGTGGCACTGCCCCTGGCTGGGCTGTCCCTGGAGGGGACAGTGCCACTGCCCCTGGCTGGGCTGTCCCTGGAGGGGACAGTGCCACTGCCCGTGGATGTGCTGTCCCTGGGGGACAGGGTGGCACTGCCCCTGGCTGGGCCAGCCCTGGGGGGGACAGTGGCACTGCCCTCAGATGGCCTGTCCCTGCTGGGGGTGCTGGATCTGCTCCTGGGCAGGGTGTCCCTGGGGGGGACGGTGGCACTGCCTGGCCTGTCCCTGGTGGCACCGTCCCTGACTGGCCTGTCCCCAGTGGGGATGGTGGCACTGCCCCTGGACTGGGTGTCCCTGGAGGAGACAGTGGCTCTGTCCCTGGACAGGGTGTCCCTGCTGGGGGTGGTGGCACTGCCCCTGGGTGTGCTGTCCCTGGGGGGCACAGTGGCACTGCCCCTGGATGTGCTGTCCCTGCTGGGGGTGCTGGATCTGCCCCTGGATGGGATGTCCCTGGGGGGGATGGTGGCACTGCCTGGCCTGTCCCTGGTGGCACCGTCCCTGACTGGCCTGTCCCCAACAGGGACGGTGGCACTGCCCCTGGGGATGGTGGCACTGCCCCTGGACTGGGTGTCCCTGCTGGGGGTGCTGGATCTGCTCCTGGGAGGGGTGTCCCTGGGGGGGACAGTGGCACTGCCCCTGGATGTGCTGTCCCTGACGGGGATGGTGGCACTGCCCCTGGATGGGCTCTCTCTGGGGGGGACAGTGGCACTGCCAGGCCTGTCCCTGGTGGCACTGTCTCTGACTGGCCTGTCCCCAGCAGGGCTGATGGCACTGCCCCTGGCTCGACTGTCCCCGACAGGGGTGGTGGCACTGCCCCTGGATGTGCTGTCCTTGACAGGAGTGGTGGCACTGCCACTGACCAGCCTGTCCCCAACAGGGGTGGTGGCACTGCCCCTGGACGTGCTGTCCCTGGCAAGGATGGTGGCACTGCCACTGGGGATGGTGGCACTGCCCCTGGACGTGCTGTCCCTGGAGGGGGTGGTGGCACTGCCACTGACCAGTCTGTCCGCAACAGGGGTGGTGGCACTGCCCCTGGACGTGCTGTCCCTGACAGGAGTGGTGGCACTGGGGGGGCAGGTGGCAGTGCCACTGGCTGCACTGGCCCTGGCAGGGACGGTGCCACTGCCACCACCCGGCCTGTCCTTGGTGGGGAGGGTGTCCCTGCCCCTGGACGGGCTGTCCCTGGCAGGGACAGTGGCACTGCCACTGGCTGGCCTGTCCCCAGCAGGGATGGTGGCATTGCCACCAGCTGGGCTGTCCCTGGCAGGGATGGTGGCACTGTCACTGCCTGGCCTGTCCCCAGTGGGGGGGGTGGCACTGCCACTGCTGGGAGAGACACCTCCAGGAGAGCCACCACGGGGGATGGTGGCACTGTCCCTCACCGGCCTGTCCCCAACAGGGATGGTGGCACTGCCACTGGCTGGCCTGTCCCCAGTGGGGGGGGTGGTGGCACTGCCACCTCCAGCAGAGCTGCCACCAGGGACGGTGGCACTGCCCCTGCCTGGCCTGTCCTGCACGGGGACAGTGGCACTGCCCCTCCCTGGACTGTCCCCACCAGGAGAGCCACTGCTGGGAGAGCCACCACCAGGGACGGTGGCACTGCCAGGGACAGAGCTGTCCCCACTGGGGGTGGTGGCACTGCCAGGGACAGAGCTGTCCCTACCAGGGGTGGTGGCACTGCCAGGGACAGAGCTGTCCCTACCAGGGGTGGTGGCACTGCCAGGGACAGAGCTGTCCCTACCAGGGGTGGTGGCACTGCCAGGGACAGAGCTGTCCCCACTGGGGGTGGTGGCACTGCCCTTGACTGGCCTGTCCTCCACGGGGACAGTGGCACTGCCCCTCCCCAAACTGTCCCCAGTGGGGACAGTGGGACTGTCACTGGGAGAGTCACTGCTGGCAGAGCCACCCCCAGGGACAGTGGCACTGCCACTGGCAGGGCTGTCCCTGACAGGGATGGTGGCACTGCCACTCACTGGGCTGTCCCTGACAGGGATGGTGGCACTGCCACTGACCGGCCTGTCCCCAGCAGGGACAGTGGCACTGGCAGTGACAGAGCTGTCCCCAACAGGACTGGTGGCACTGGCAGTGACAGAGCTGTCCCTGACAGGGACGGTGGCACTGAGTGGCCTGTCCCCAAGGGTGGCAGCACTGGCACTGGCTGGCCTGTCCCCAACAGGGACAGTGGCACTGGCAGTGACAGAGCTGTCCCTGACAGGGATGGTGGCACTGCCCTCAACCGGCCTGTCCCCAGGGACGGTGGCACTGCCACTGACAGGGACGGTGGCACTGCCCCCTCCAGCAGAGCCCCTTCCAGCAGAGCCCCCCCCGGGACAGCCCCCCCTGGGGACAGTGGCAGTGCCACCTCCACCAGAGCCCCCCCCGGGGACAGTGGCAGTGCCACCACCAGCTGAGCCTCCCTTGGGGACAGTGGCAGTGCCACCATCAGGAGCTCCTCCCCCAGGAGAGCCCCCCCCGGGGACAGTGGCAGTGCCACCTCCACCAGAGCCCCCCCCGGGGACAGTGGCACTGCCACCACCCGGAGAGCCCCCCCCGGGGGGCGACGCCCCCCCCTCTGCCCCGGGGGACCCCCCACCCCCCTCCTCGGGCCTCTTTCGGGGCCTCCCCCTCCTCCTCTTGTGCGGGGCCGCGTCCCCCCCCCCGGGCTCCGGGGGTCTCTTGGTGCCCTTTGACCTCTGCTCGGGGGCCCCCCCGGGGGTCTCCGCGGCCGGGGGGGGGTGCGGGGGGGGCACCCCCACCCCGGGCAGCAGCACGTTGAGCACGGGGATGGCGCCGGGGGGGCTCAGCCCCAGGGGCAGCGCGGGGGGGGCACCCACGGTGGCACCCACGGGCAGGGGCAGGGCCACCTTCACCGTGCCCCCCCCGCCCACCCCACCGCCCCCCAGGGGGGCCAACCGGGGCACCAGCACCGGGGGGGGGGGCCCGGGGGTGGTGCCGGGGGCGGGGGGTCGCTCGGGGAGGGGGGGGATGCGGGGCAGCAGCAGGGGCAGGCGGGCGACCAGGGCGTTCACCTGGGGGCTGCTGCTGCTGCTGCTGCTCGCCCGGGGGGGCTCCGGGGGCTTCTTCTTGGGGGGCGGGGGCCTGCAGGGCTGGGGGGGCTCCTTCTTGCTCTGGGGGGACAGAAAAGGGGGGGTCAGAGCCGGGTAAGGGGGTCCCGGCTGTGCCCACCCGGCTCTGGGGGGGCACAGAAAGGGGAGGGGGGGAGGCCTGGCTGTGCCCACCCAGCTCTGGGGGGGCACAGAAAGGGGAGGGGGGCAGTCCGTGCTGCCCATACTGGGTGCCCACCCAGCCTGGGGGGGCACAGAAAGGGAGGGGGGAGTCCTTTCTTCCATCTGGTTGCCCCCCGGCCTCTGGGGGGGGCACAGAAAAGGGGGGGTCAGAGCCGGGTAAGGGGGTCCCGGCTGTGCCCACCCGGCTCTGGGGGCACAGAAAGGGGAGGGGGGCAGTCCTGGCTGCCCATCTGGTTGCCCACTCGGCTCGGGGGGGCACAGAAAGGGGAGGGGGGGAGTCCTGGCTGCCCCCCCGGGTGCCCCCCCGGCTCTGGGGGGGCACAGAAAGGGGAGGGGGGAGTCCTGGCTGCCCACCCAGCTCTGGGGGCACAGAAAGGGGAGGGGGGGGAGTCCTGGCTGCCCACCCAGGTGCTCACCCGGCTCTGGGGGGGGGCACAGAAAGGGGAGGGGGTGTCAGAGCCGGGCGGGGGGGAGTCCTGGCTGCCCCCCCGGGTGCCCCCCCGGCTCTCTCGGGGGTCTCTCACCTGCTCTGGGGTCCTCTCGTGGCTCTCGGGGGGGTCCAGCCCGTTCTTCTTGGCGGCGGGGGGGGGGCGGTTCTCTTGGAGGGGGAGGGGGGTCTTCTCCGTGTTCTCTGTGGTGGGAGGGGGTACAGAGGGTGACAAAGGTGGGACACCCCCGGGGATGAGGGGGAGGAACCTCCAGGACCGACCCTGGGTTTGGGATGGGGGGGGGCTGCACCCACTGGACCACCCATAGTTTGGGACTGAGGGGACACACCCCTGGGTCCCCCTCACCCCCTGGACCACCCCATGGTTTGGGACAGGGGGGACACACCCCTGGGTCCCCCCTCACCCCCTGGACCCCCCCATGGTTTGGGACAGGGGGGACACACCCCTGGGTCCCCCTCACCCCCTGGACCCCCCCATGGTTTGGTCCCCCCTCAGTTTGGGATTGAGGGGACACACTCCTGGGTTGCCCCCTGGTTTGGGACGGGGGGTGGGACACAGGTATAAACCCTGGGGCTCCCCAGTTTGGGACAGGGAGGACCCCCTGGTTTGGGACTGAGGGGACACTCCTGGGCTGGTCCCTCACCCACCTGAGACCACCACGGGGCCCAGGGCTGGTCCCTCCCCATCCATCTGAGACCACCACAGGACCCAGGGCTGCCCTTGAACCCACCTGAGACCACCATGGGGCCCAGGGCTGGTCCCTCCCCATCCATCTGAGACCACCACAGGACCCAGGGCTGCCCTTGAACCCACCTGAGACCACCACAGGACCCAGGGCTGGTCCCCCCCCATCCACCTGAGACCACCACGGGGCCCAGGGCTGGTCCCCCACCCACCTGAGACCACCATGGCCATGACCAGGTCCGCGTGGGCCGAGCGGGAGCTGATGATGTGCTGCTGCAGCAGGAACTGAGCCACCTCCACGATGTTGTTGAAGGAGCGTTTGAGGATCTTCTCGGCCCAGTCGCAGGTCAGGGCACAGGCGGCCTCCATCACCTCGCTGGGGTAGGACTGCACCAGCTCTGCCAGCTCTGACTGCTGTGGGGGGATGGAATAGGATGGGAGAATCCCTGGCATTGGCCAGGAGACCCCCAGGACCCCCAGGGCATGAGGCAGGACCCCCAGGGCAGGGGCTGCCTCCATCACCTCGCTGGGGTAGGACTGCACCAGTTCTGCCAGCTCTGACTGCTGTGGGGGCACAGGAGGGGATGGGATGGGATGGGAGATCCCAAGGGAGCAGCCAGGAGACCCCCAGGGCACAGGGCAGGACCCCCAGGGCACAGGCGGCCTCCATCACCTCGCTGGGGTAGGACTGCACCAGCTCTGCCAGCTCTGACTGCTGTGGGGGGATGGAATAGGATGGGAGACCCCCCAGGAGCAGCCAGGGGACCCCCAGAGTGAAGGGCAGGACCCCCAGGGCAGGGGCTGCCTCCATCACCTCGCTGGGGTAGGACTGCACCAGCTCTGCCAGCTCTGACTGCTGTGGGGGCACAGGAGGGGATGGGATGGGATGGGATGGGAGATCCCATGGGAGCAGCCAGGAGACCCCCAGGACCCCCAGGGTGCAGGGCAGGACCCCCAGGGCAGGGGCAGCCTCCATCACCTGGCTGGGCTAGGACTGCACCAGCTCTGATTGCTGAGGTGGGATGGGATGGGAGATCCCATGGGAGCAGCCAGGAGATCCCCCAGACCCCCAGAGTGAAGGGCAGGACCCCCAGGGCACAGGAAGATCCCCAGGGTGGAGGGTAGGACCCCCAGACCACACGGCAGGACCCCCAGAGCAGAGGGCAGGACCCCCCAGGTACAGGGTAGGACCCCCAGAGCACAGCGTAGGACTGCCCAGGACCCCCAGACCACACGGCAGGATCCCCAGAGCAGAGGGCAGGGCCCCCCAGGACCCCCAGGGCACAGGGCAGGACCCCCAGGGCAGAGGGTAGGACCCCCCAGGACCCCTCAGGACCCCCAGAGCACAGAGTAGGACCCCCAGGACACAGGGCAAGACCCCCAAGGCACAGATGGGACCCCCCCAGGGTACAAGGCAAGACCTCCAGGGCAGAGGGCAGGACCCCCCCCCAGGTGGGGACAGGAGGTTCCCAGGACAGAGCAGAACCTGCCTCCTTCCTCCCCCAGGACCCCCCAAATCCTGCCCTTCCCTCCCCTCCCAGACCTCAAATCCCTCCCCAGGACCCCCCAAATCCTGCAGAACTCCCCCCAAAAACCCCCAGAACTTACAGTCTCGGTGACTTTGAGGTCCAGGCTGGGCAGGGGAGGAAGGCTGACCACGGTCTTCCTCCTGATCCCCCCGTAACAGTACGTTGGGCACCGTCAAGGGCTTCTCCTGCCCAAAAAAAAACCCTCCCAGGACACCCAGGAGCCCCCCCAGACCCAAAACCACCCCAAATTTCCAAATAAATCCCCCCCAAAAAACCCCCTCGCAAAAAAAACCCAAAAAATCCCCCAGGACCCTCCCCAATCCACCCCCCGGGAGCCCCCAAACCCTCCCAACCTCCCCTCAAAACCTCACCCAAAAAGACCCCAAAATTCCCAATAAATCCCCAAAACCCCCCCAAAAAATCCCCCAGGCCCCCAGGACCCTCCCAGCTCCCCTCTCTCCCCCCAATCCCCCCTCCAGGACCCCCCAAACCCTCCCAACCTCCCCTCAAAACCTCACCCAAACCCGCCCCAAAATTCCCAATAAATCCCCCAAACACCCCCCCAAAAAATCCCCAAAAAATCCCTCAGAGCCCCTCAGACCCACAACCGCCCCAAAATTCCAAATAAATCCCCCAAAACCCCCCCAAAAAAGGGGAATGTCCCCCAGAACACCTTCAGGGACCACCCAAAACCTCCCCAGAGCCCCCCCCTAACCCCGCCGGGACCCGACACTACAAAACGAGGGGGGAAAAATCCGGGAAAAGCTGGGAATTCCTGGGGCAGGGAAGGATATTTGGACTGTCCTCGGCCCCCCAGGCGCCGGGCCTTGATGTTGGGGAAGATCTCCCGGATGATCTTCCCGAAATTGGCCGTGCTGAGGGGGCGGGAGCCCAGGTTGTCGCAGTATCTCCTGGGGGGGAGAAGGGGGGTGACAATGGGGGGCTCTTCCCGGCCAGGAAGGAATTCCTGACCCGTCCCTGCCCTGGGAATGGTGTCCCTGTACTGGGAATGGTGTCACTGTACTGGGAATGGTGTCCCTGTACTGGGAATGGTGTCCCTGTCCATGGGGACAGAGTGTCCTGGTGTCCCTGTCCATGTGTCCCTGTCCATGGGGACACACTCTCCTGGTGTCTCACATCCCTGGGGACACTGTCCTGGTGTCCCTAAATGCATTGTCCTGGTGTCCCTGTCCGTGGGGACACACTCTCCTGGTGTCCATGGGGACACCCTGTCCTGATGTTCCACATCCATGAGGACCCCCTGTCCTGGTCTCCCCGTCCCTGGGGACCCCCTGCCCTGCTGTCCCCGTCCCTGGGGACCCCCTGCCCTGCTGTCCCCGTCCCTGGGGACCCCCTGCCCTGCTGTCCCCATCCCTGGGGACCCTCTGCCCTGCTGTCCCCGTCCCTGGGGACCCCCTGTCCTGGTCTCCCCGTCCCTGGGGACCCCCTGCCCTGCTGTCCCCATCCCTGGGGACCCCCTGCCCTGCTGTCCCTGGGGACCCCCTGCCCTGCTGTCCCTGTCCCTGGGAACCCTCTGTCCATGTGTCCCTGCCCCTGGGGACCCTCTGTCCATGTGTCCCCGTCCCTGGGGACCCTCTGTCCATGTGTCCCTGTCCCTGGGGACCCCCTGCCCTGCTGTCCCTGTCCCTGGGGACCCTCTGTCCATGTGTCCCTGCCCATGGGGACCCCCTGCCCTACTGTCCCCGTCCATGGGGACCCTCTGTCCATGTGTCCCCGTCCCTGGGGACCCCCTGCCCTGCTGTCCCTGTCCCTGGGGACCCCCTGCCCTGCTGTCCCCGTCCCTGGGGACCCCCTGTCCTGGTCTCCCCGTCCCTGGGGACCCCCTGCCCTGCTGTCCCCGTCCCTGGGGACCCCCTGTCCTGGTCTCCCCGTCCCTGGGGACCCCCTGCCCTGCTGTCCCCGTCCCTGGGGACCCCCTGCCCTGCTGTCCCCATCCCCGGGGACCCCCTGCCCTGCTGTCCCTGGGGACCCCCTGCCCTGCTGTCCCCGTCCCTGGGGACCCTCTGTCCATGTGTCCCTGCCCATGGGGACCCCCTGCCCTGCTGTCCCCGTCCCCGGGCTCACTTGTAGGCGTCGTAGACGTCCTGCTTGGGCAGGCAGGTGTCCGTGTGCTCCTCCAGGTGGTTCCTGATCCAGTTGCAGGCGTGCATGTACTCGGCCGTGCCCAGGGCGCTCAGGTCCAGGCTGCTGCTGCTGCTCCAGGGGGGACAAAAACGTAAGGAAAGAGGGAAAAGGCACAAGGCAGAGCCACTGTGGCCACACACAATGATGGGGGGGCTTAAAACCATGTAGGAAACGTTGTAGGGCCTGCAGAGTTCATCATTAACCTTGTAGGACCTACAGAGCTCATCATCAACCTTGTAGGACCTACAGAGCTCATCATCAACCTTGTAGGACCTACAGAGCTCATCATCAACCTTGTAGGACCTGCAGACTTCATCATTAGGGTCAGCAAACCTTGTAGGACCTACAGAGTTCATCATTAGGGTCAGCAAACCTTGTAGGACCTACAGAGTTCACCATCAACCATACAGGACCTACAGAGCTCATCATCAACCATACAGGACCTACAGAGTTCACCATCAACCTTGTAGGACCTACAGAGTTCATCAACCTTGTAGGACCTGCAGAGTTCATCATTAGGGTCAGCAAACCTTGTAGGACCTGCAGAGTTCATCATTAGGGTCAGCAAACCTTGTAGGACCTACAGAGTTCATCATTAGAGTCAGCAAACCTTGTAGGACCTACAGAGTTTAGAGTCAGCAAACCTTGTAGGACCCACAGAATTCATTATTAGGGTCAGCAAACCTTGTAGGACCTGCAGAGTTTATTATTAGGGTCAGCAAACCTTGTAGGACCTGCAGAGTTCATCATTAGGGTCAGCAAACCTTGTAGGACCTGCAGAGTTTAGGGTCAGCAAACCTTGTAGGACCCACAGAACCACCCCAAAGGACTCCAGACGAGGGGAGGAGCAGCCCTGGGACAGGGCAGGAGCAGGAGCAGGAGCAGGAGACGCCGGGACTGTCACCGAACCAGGGCAGGAGGTTTCTCGTGACACCCCGAAATGAAGGAATCTCCGCTCCCCGAGGACTCAGAAAGGGGCCCGTCCCCATCCCACCCCCATCCCGGCATTCCCAACTTTCCGGGACAACCCAGACCCACCTCTTCTCGCCCAGGCTGGGCCCCGAGGGCAGCTGCAGGTACAGGTAGAGTTTGTCGCTGTCCGAGAACTTCTGCACGTCTTGCTGGGGTGGGAAAGGGTCCAGGGGAGGGAGACAGGGAGAGGTCAAAGATCCACAGGAATTCCGGGAATGTTCCCAGCCGGGAAGGGCTGGGAGGGGTGTCGGGGGGGTTTTTTTCCCCCTCCTGGCAGGGGGAGTTGGGGGGTTTTTTGGGGGGGCTCATCCCAAAGTCCCGGTGGGAAATGGGATGGGGCTGAGTCGAAGCCAGGAGAGGTGGAGATTCCCGGGAATTCCCGGGAAGCACTCACCAGGATGGAGTCCACCTTGCTCTGCACGGATTTGCTGGGGGGGGACAGAGACAAGAGGGGGTGTCAGAGCAGGGCAGGGAGACCCCAAAGAGCCCCCTGGGCTCATCCCTCACACCCTGCCCAGCTCAGCCCCGAATTTGGGGCTGCAAAGGACTGAACCCCATTAAATTCCAAATGACTGAACCCCATTAAATCCCCCCCCAATTTGGGGCTGCAAATGACTGAACCCCATTAAATTCCAAAGGACTGAACCCCATTAAATTCCCCCAGTTTGGGGCTGTAAATGACTGAACCCCATCAAATTCCCCCCAATTTAGGGCTGCAAATGACTGAACCCCATTAAATCCCCCCCGGATTTGGGGTGCAAATGACTGAACCCCATTAAATCCCCCCTGATTTGAGGCTGTAAATGACTGAACCCCATTAAACCCCCCCGGATTTGGGGCTGCAAATGACTGAACCCCATTAAATCCCCCTGAATTTGGGGCTGTAAATGACTGAACCCCACAAACCCCCCGAATTGGGGGCTGCCCTTACGAGATGGTGCCACGGAGCTCCTGCAGCAACGTGCTCGACTCGCTGGCACCGCCCCGGGGGGACAGGGGGCCCTTCCTGGCGGGGCGGGCACCCAGCTCGGGGTCACCCATGGCTTGGGGGGGCTCTGGGGAGGGAGAAAAAGCCAAAATTCAGCTTAAAAAAAGGGAGTAAAAACCCCTTTTTACGGGCAGGGAATGGGTGTGGGGACGGTGCCCCCCAGGAGGGGCATCTCTGGATGAGTGACCCCGTTCCTGGCAGGGGTCAGGGGTGTTGGGGGGCACTGGGAGGGTCCCTGGGGATGTGGGACATGGGGACATGGGGACACGGGGACATGGGGACATGAGGACATGGGGACATGGTCATGGCACTGCAGGAGGGAACGTCCCCACAGGGGCACGGGGTCATGGGACACCAGGAGGGGCATCTCCAGCTGAGTGACCCCGTTCCTGGCAGGGGTCAGGGGTGTTGGGGGGCACTGGGAGGGTCCCTGGGAGTGTAGGATGGCACGGGGACACGGGGACATGGGGACATGAGGACATGGGGACATGGGGATGGCACTGTAGGAGGAAACGTCCCCCCCAGGGACACGGGGACAAGGGACAGCAGGAGGGACACAGAGACCCCCAGGGGCACAGGGACACGGGACACCAGGAGGGACAGAGATCCCAAGGGACACGGGGACAGCAGGAGGGACACAGAGACCCCCAGGGAGATGGGACACGGGACATCAGGAGGGCAGGTCCCGGGGACTCGGGACACCAGGAAGGCAGGTCCCGGGGCGGTGGGGACACGGGACACCAGGAGGGACACAGAGACCCCCGGGGACACGGGACACCAGGAGGGACACAGAGACCCCCGGGGACACGGGACACCAGGAGGGCAGGTCCCGGGGCGGTGGGGACACGGGACACCAGGAGGGACACAGAGACCCCCGGGGACACGGGACACCAGGAGGGACACAGAGACCCCCGGGGACACGGGACACCAGGAGGGACACAGAGACCCCCAGGGACACGGGACACCAGGAGGGCAGAGGTCCCCGTGCCCAGCGGCTCCCAGACCCGGGGTCACCCTCCGGGCCGGTCCCGGCGGGACGGGGGTTGCGGGGGCTCCGTGACTGCGCAGCCCCCCCCGGTCCCGGTCGGGGGGGGTTGAGTGGCCCCGGGGGGTCCCCCCGCCCCGGCCCCGCACCCACCTGACCCGTCCGGTGCGGGGGGTCCCGCCACGTGCCGCTCCCGCGCCCCGCGAACCGAAAGTGCTGCGCGGGAAGCGGGGCGGCCCCGGCAGCCCGCCGACCGCTTTTTTCTGATTGGCCGCCGCGCCGCTGGTCTGCCCGGATACGCGCCGCTCCTTTAATGCGATTGGCCGCGCGGCCCGGATGCGGGGGGCGGGGCGGCGCGGGAGCCGAAATCTGCCTGGTAACAGGCTCCTGATTGGCCGCGCGGGAGGCGGGAGCGCGGGGGGCGGGGGCAACGGTCGGGACGGGGGGGGGGGGGGTGTCACGTGCGCGGGGCGGGTCACGTGTGCGCGCGTAACAGGTGAGGGGGGTGTGTGCAACACGTGTGCGGGTCACGTGAGCGCGCGGGTCACGTGTGCGCGTGTAACAGGTGTGGGGGCGTGACGTCATTGTGCGCCGTGTGTGTGTAACGTGTGTGTGACGTGTGTAACACGTGTGTAAGGTGTGTGCTGTGTGTAATATGTGTGTAATCGTGTGTAACACGTAAGGTGTGTGCTGTGTGTAATATGTGTGTAACACGTGTGTAAGGTGCATGTTGTGTGTAACTCGTGTGTAACACGCGTGTAAGGTGTGTACTGTGTGTAACGTGTGTGTAACACGTGTGTAAGGTGTGTGCTGTGTGTAACACGCGTGTAAGGTGTGTACTGTGTGTAACGTGTGTGTAACACATGTGTAAGGTGTGTGCTGTGTGTAACACGCGTGTAAGGTGTGTACTGTGTGTAACGTGTGTGTAACACGTGTGTAAGGTGTGTGCTGTGTGTAACACATATGTAAGGTGTGTGCAGTGTGTAACATGTGTAATATGTGTGCAACACGTGTGTAAGATGCATGTTGTGTGTAACTCGTGTGTAACACGTGTGTAAGGTGTGTGCAGAGTGTAACAAGTGTGTAACGTGTAAGGTGCATGTTGCGTGTAACTCGTGTGTAACACGTGTAAGGTGCATGTTGTGTGTAACACATGTGTAACGTGTGTAAGGTGTGTGCTGTGTGTAACGTGTGTGTAACACGTGTAAGGTGCATGTTGTGTGTAACTCGTGTGTAACATGTGTGTAAGGTGTGTGCTGTGTGTAACGTGTGTGTAACACGTGTAAGGCGCATGTTGTGTGTAACTCGTGTGTAACACGTGTGTAACGTGTGTAAGGTGTGTGCTGTGTGTAACGTGTGTGTAACACATGTAAGGCGCATGTTGTGTGTAACTCGTGTGTAACACGTGTGTAAGGTGTGTGCAGAGTGTAACAAGTGTGTAACGTGTAAGGTGCATGTTGCGTGTAACTCGTGTGTAACACACGTGTAAGGTGCATGTTGTGTGTAACACATGTGTAACGTGTGTAAGGTGTGTGCTGTGTGTAACGTGTGTGTAACACGTGTAAGGTGCATGTTGTGTGTAACACGTGTGTAACACGCTGAAATAACTGCTGGGGGGGTGTTGGGTGTTTATTTTTTATTTCTCCCCTGCAGGACAAACCTCCCGGGGGGGGGGGGGGGGGGGGCAACCAATCCCCAAATCCTCCTGCTCCGGAATTCCCAACTCCAGGGGTAAGGAGGGGTGTGGGGGGGCACCGGGGGGGTTGTGGTGGCCGGGGATGGGTGGGGGGGCACAGGGGGGGTGGGCGGGCACATGTGGGTTGTTGGTGGGGGCACAAGGGGACTGTGGGGGTACAGCGGGGGGCTGTGGGGGCACAGGGGGTGGGGGTTATGGGGGGGCACCGGGGGGTTGGTGTGGGGGCACAGAGGGGCTGTGGGGGGCACGGGGGGTTTGTGGGGGCACAGAGGGGACTATGGGGGACACAGGGGGGGTTGTGGGGGGCACAGGAGGGACTATGGGGGCACAGAGGGGTTGTGGGGGGCACAGGGGGGGTGTGAGGGGCACAGAGGGGTTGGGGGCAGAGGGGTTGTGGGGGGCAGAGGGGTTGTGGGGGCACAGAGGGGGTTGTGGGGGGCACAAGGGGACTGTGGGGGCATGGGGGGGTTGTGGGGGGCACAGGGGGGGTTGTGGGGGGCACACTGGGGTTGTGGGGGGCACAGGAGGGACTATGGGGGGCACAGGGGGGGTTGTGGGGGGCACAGGAGGGACTATGGGGGCACAGAGGGGTTGTGGGGGCACGGGAGGGACTATGTGGGGCACGGGGGGGGGTCACACCCAGATGTCGGAGGTGCAGTCCCCCCCCGGGTACCGCATCTCGTGGGCCAGGCAGGGCCCCCCGGGCTCCTGCCCAAAATCCACCAGGAATTCCCGGTTGACGCTCAGGCCCCCCCGCTCCGGGTCCACGTCCAGCTGCAGCATCACGGCCCCCTCCCTGCGGGAACGGGGGGCGGGGGGGTCAGGGGGGCCAGGGGGATGTCGGGAGGCGTCAGGGGGGGGTGTCAGGGGACTGTTCCGGGGATGTCAGTGGATGTACAGGGGGATGTCCAGGGGGATGTCATGGGCGGGTCAGGGGGGTTAGGGGGATGTCAGGGGGGGGATGTCGGGGGGGATGTCGGGGGATGTCAGGGCGTGTCAGGTGGGTCGGGGGGTCAGGGGGATGTCATGGGGATGTCAGGGGATTGTCAGGGGGATGTCAGGGCGGGCAGGGGGGGTCCGGGGGGGTCAGTGGGGGCTCAGGTGTGGGGGGTTCAGGGGGGTGATGCCAGGGGGGGTCAGTGTGGATGTCCGGGGGATGTCGGGGGGGGGGATGTTAGGGGGGGTCTGGGGGTTAGGGGGCGATGTCAGGGTGGGGATGCGGGGGGGGTGGGGATGGGGATGTCAGGGGGCTGTCAGGGGGGGGAGTCGGGGCTGTGTCAGGGGATGTCAGGGGGATGTCAGGGCGGGTCAGGGGGGGTCAGGAGGGGTCAGGGGGATGTCAGGGGGATGTCGGGGGGGTCAGGGGGGTCAGGGGGGTCCCCGTGCCCGTCCCAGCCCCCGTTCTCGGGGCACTCACGTGATGAGGTCGGGGTAGAACTGGCGGTCCCAGGCGCTGTACAGGGACGTGGTCACGTAGAGCCGCCTCCCGTCCAGGCTCAGCTGCAGCATCTGCGGCCCCCCCGCGACCCGCTTGCCCTGGGAAGGGGTGGGGTGGGTGGGATGGGATTGATGGGATGGGGTGGGTGGGATGGGATTGATGGGATGGGATTGATGGGATGGGATGGGTGGGATGGGATGGGGTGGGATGAAGAGGACATTTCCTTTTGGAACGGGATGGGAGGACATTTCCCTTTGGAATGGGCTGGGCTGGGCTGGGATGAAGAGGATGGGGTGGGATGGGATGGGATGAAGAGGACACTTCCCTGTGGAATGGGATGGGATGGGAGGACATTTCCCTGTGGAATGGGGTGGGATGAAGAGGACATTTCCCTTTGGGATGGGATGGGATGAAGAGGACACTTCCCTGTGGAATGGGCTGGGCTGGGATGAAGAGGACACTTCCCTGTGGGAGGGGATGGGATGGGAGGACATTTCCCTGTGGAATGGGGTGGGATGAAGAGGACATTTCCCTTTGGGATGGGATGGGATGAAGAGGACACTTCCCTGTGGGAGGGGATGGGATGAAGAGGACATTTCCCTTTGGAATGGGATGGGATGAAGAGGACATTTCCCTGTGGAATGGGGTGGGATGAAGAGGACATTTCCCTGTGGAATGGGGTGGGATGAAGAGGACATTTCCCTTTGGAATGGGATGGGATGGGAAGACATTTCCCTGTGGAATGGGGTGGGATGAAGAGGACATTTCCCTTTAGGATGGGATGGGATGGGATGTAGAGGGTGGGAGAAGCCCCCACCGTGGTCACCCCCCACCTCCCTCACGCCCATCCCGCGGGATGTGGGGGAGCGGATCCCCCTCCGGGAGGGTTTTGGGGACACCCCGAGCTCACCTGGATGACGAAGGGCTCGGGTTGGCTCTGCAGCTCCTCGTCCTCACAGACCTTCACCGGCCCCCCCCGGGTGATGCTGCCCCCCAAGAACACCTGTGGGGGCACAGGAAGCACAGAAAGGGTCAGTGGATTCCCAGGGAAAGGCGGGAATCACCCCATCCCATCCCATTCCATTGGGAAATGTCCTCCCAGCCCATCCCATCTCATCCCATCGGGAAACATCCGCCCATCCCATCCCATTCCAAAGGGAAATGTCCTCCCATCCCATCCCATCCCATCCCATTCCAAAGGGAAACGTCCTCCCATCCCATCCCATCCCATTCCAAAGGGAAATGTCCTCCCATCCCATTCCAAAGGGAAATGTCCTCCCAGCCCATCCCATAGGGAAACATCTTCCCATCCCATTCCAAAGGGAAATGTCCTCCCATCCCATTCCAAAGGGAAACGTCCTCCCATCCCGTCCCATCCCATCCCATCCCATCCCACAGGGAAATGTCCTCTTCATTCCATCCCATCCCAAAAGGCAACGTCCTCTTCATCCCACCCCACTGCAGGGACCGGGATTGGGACCGGGATTGGGATCAAGATCCCCCGGCCCGTTCCACGAGTTCTTTCCCTGTCTCCCTAAATTCCAGGCAGTAGTTTTCGTCTCCCCCAATTCCAGGGAGGATTTTTTTCCCCCTCACCTGCCCCACGAGCCGGGGCCGGCGGGTGTCGGACACGTCGTACATCCGCACGTCCCCGTGGATCCAGTTGCTGAGGAACAGGAACCTGTCGTCCAGCGAGATCAGGATGTCCGTGATGAACCCTTCGGGGAGGGAATATTGAGCTGGATTCGGGATCGGGAACGTCCCGGGAAGGGAACGGCCCCAAACACCCCCCCCCGACACCGACCTGGCATCTCCGGGAGCAGCCACCCCTCCACCTTCTTGGGGGGCACCTGGATCACCTTCTCGGCCGCCCAGCGACCCTCCTGGGCACAGGGGGGACCCCAAAGGGGGGTCAGGGGTGGGATGAGACCCCCCCGGGGGGGATCCCGCAATTCCCGTCCCTCGGGAGCGGCTCCGGAGCCGCGGGGAAGGGGAAGGGGGAAGGGGAAAGGGGAAAGGGGAAGGGGAAAGGGGAAAGGGGAAAGGGGAAAGGGGAAGGGGAAGGGGAAAGGGGAAAGGGGAAAGGGGAGAGGGGAGAGGGGAGAGGGGAAAGGGGAGCTCTGGCACACGGGGAAAGGGGATTTGGGGGGGCAAAAGGGGGTTGGGTTTTCCAGCTGGTTTGGGGTTTGGGGTGTAGGGTGAGGGGTTTGGGGTGTAGGGTGATGTGACTGTGTCCTGAGGGAGCGGTGGCTGGCCCTGCTGGGGTGTGGGATGAGGGGTTTGGGATGTAGAATGTGGGATTTGGGATGTAGGATGATGTGCCTGTGTCCTGAAGATGGCCCTGCTGGGATGTGGGATGTAGGCTGTGGGATTTGGGGTGTAGGATTCAGGATTTGGGATGTGTCTTGAAGAAGCGGTGGATGGCACTGCTGGGATTTGGGATTTGGGATGTAGGATGATGCACCTGTGTTTTAAAGAAGTGGTGGATGGCACTGCTGGGATTTGGGATTTGAGATGTGGGATTTGGGATGCACCTGTGTCTTGAAGAAGCGGTGGATGGCCCTGCTGGGATTTGGGGTGCAGGATTTGGGATTTGGGGTGTGGGATTTGGGATGTAGGATGATGCACCTGTGTTTTAAAGAAGCCGTGGCTGGCCCTGCTGGGATTTGGGATTTGGGATGCACCTGTGTTTTAAAGAAGCGGTGGATGGCACTGCTGGGATTTGGGATTTGGGATGTACCTGTGTCTTGAAGAAGCGGTGGATGGCCCTGCTGGGGTTTGGGGTGTAGGATTTGGGATGCACCTGTGTCTTGAAGAAGCGGTGGATGGCCCTGCTGGGGTTTGGGGTGTAGGATTTGGGATGCACCTGTGTCTTGAAGAAGCGGTGGATGGCCCTGCTGGGATTTGGGGTGCAGGATTTGGGATTTGGGATGCACCTGTGTCTTGAAGAAGCGGTGGATGGCACTGCTCAGGGTGCAGCCCACGAAGCCCTCGGCGGCGTCGGGGTCGTGCAGGAACCGGATCTCCAGCGGCGCCGAGTCCTCGCCCACGTCGATGGCCTGGACGTAGCGGTGGCAGCTCCAGTCCCACACGTTCAGCCGGCGCCCGTAACGCCCTGGGAGCGGGAATTCCGTCGGCGGGAGAGGGCTCGGCCCCGGGATTCCAATCCCCCCCCCCGGGCGGGAGGGAATTCCCGAATCCCGGCGGCGCAAATCCGGCTCTCCCGGGGAGGGGGATTTGGGGGGATTTGGGGGGGCCCCCTCACCTTTTTTGAGGTCCCGGGGGTCGAAGCCGTAGCCCAGGCACTTGGGGACCCCCCACTCGGTGCTGATGAGGACGTTGTGCCGGGGCTGGTACCAGAAGTCGTAGCCCAGCGGGGGGGTCTCGTCCCCCCTCTCCCAGTTCCCCTTGACCTCGAAGGTCTCCGCATCCAGCAGGATGAACCCACCTGGGTTAATTAACACTAATTGGGGTTGTGAACCGACCAGGGACAGCCTGAATGGTCACCTCTGGGTGTGGGGTCTGTCCCTGCCCTCCCAGTTCCTGTCCCCTCTCTCCCCTCTCTCCCCTTGACCTCGAAGGTCTCCGCGTCCAGCAGGATGAACCCACCCGGGGCACGACCCAATTAACACTAATTGGGGTTGTGAACCGAGCAGGGATGGCCCCAGTGGAGCCCCCCCAGCCCCCTCTGTGTGTGGGGTCTGTCCCTGCCCTCCCAGTTCCTGTCCCTTCTGTCCCAGTTCCCCTTGACCCCGAAGGTCTCCCCATCCAGCAGGATGAACCCACCTGGGGCACGACCAGAACCCTCCACGTTGGGAGCCACGAGGGTCCCCAGTTTCCCACAGTCCCAGACCCCCCAAACCCAGTTTCCCACAGCCCCTAAGCTCCCAAACCCAGTTTCCCACACCCCAGGACCCCCAAACCCAATTTCCCACAATCCTGGTGCCCCCAAACCCAGTTTCCCACAGCCCCTAAGCTCCCAAACCCAGTTTCTCACACCCCCAGGACCCCCCAAACCCAATTTCCCACAGTCCCAGACCCCTCAAACCCAGTTTCCCACAGCCCCTAAGCTCCCAAACCCAGTTTCTCACACCCCCAGGACCCCCCAAACCCAATTTCCCACAGTCCCAGACCCCTCAAACCCAGTTTCCCACCCCCCAGGACCCCCCAAACCCAGTTTCCCACAGTCCCAGACTCCCCAAACCCAGGGATTGACCCCAATTAACACTAATTGGGGTTGTAACCCAAGCAGGGACAGCCCGGATGGAGCCCCCCCCGGGTGTGGGGTCTGTCCCTGCCCTCCCAGCTCCCCCCTGGGGGGTTCCTGGGGTACCTTTGCCGTTGCCAGCGGGGTCCCCCAGGGTGCTGATCATGATCTCGCCGCTGCCCAGGCAGTGGGAGGTGTGGGGGTACCCCAGGCCACACTTCCAGAACACCTCCTCGGGGTTCACCACCTGGGGAGGGAGGGGGGGACACCCCGAGACCCCGTCAGCCCCCCCAGGGCACTGTGACCCCCCCCTGCCCAACTTTGGGAGGGGATCTGAGGCTGGATGTGGGATCTGGGGAGGTTTAGGTGGGAATTTCTTCCCGGGAAAGGGGGGTGAGACACCCGGGAGGGGCTGCCCATGGGGGATTTGGGGTGTAGGATGAGGGATTTGGGGTGTAGGATGAGGGATTTGGGAGGTAGGATGAGGGATTTGGGAGGTAGGATGAGGGATTTGGGAGGTAGGATGAGGGATTTGGGAGGTAGGATGAGGGGTTTGGGAGGTAGGATGAGGGGTTTGGGAGGTAGGATGAGGGGTTTGGGAGGTAGGATGAGGGGTTTGGGATGTAGGATGTGGGATTTGGGATGTAGGATGTGGGATTTGGGATGTAGGATGAGGGATTTGGGATGTAGGATGAGGGGTTTGGGATGTGCCTGTGCCCTAAAGAAACAGTGACTGGCCCTGCTGGGGTGTGGGATGTGGGATGAGGGATTTGGGGTCTGGGATGTGGGATTTGGGATATACCTGTACCCTAAAGAAGCAGTGGATGGCCCTGCTGGGATCTGGGGTCTGGGATGTGGGATTTGTGATGTACCTGTACCCTAAACAAGCAGTGCCTGGCCCTGCTCAGCCCACATCCCACAAAGCCCTCGGACGGCCCCAAACCCCTCCTTCCCAATCCCAGACCCCCCCAACCCGCCCGAAATCCCAATCCCAGCCCGGGGGGGGGCACCTTGAAGAGCCGGGGGGCCCGGGGGTCGGTGCCCGTGTCCACCACGTAGATCCTGGAGGAGATGAGGGAGGGCAGGACCAGGCGGTTCCTCCTCTTGCCCCGGGCCCCGAAGCAGCTGCTGCAAACGTTCCACCCCGAGTGGTGCAGCTCATCCCCCACGTTGGGCATGGGCAGCCGGTGGATCACCTGGAAAAGGGGGAGGAGAGAGGTGGGAGGGGGGTTGGGATACCAGGAAGGGTCCCTGCCCGAGGGCTGGGGGGGGATTTGAGGTCCTTTCTCTGTCCCAAACTGCCCCCGGGGTTCTGGGATTGCTGTGAAATCCCAGCCCCAAACCACCCCGGGATTCCTGGGAAATCCACCCCAAACCACCCCAGGGTTCTGTGATTCCTGTGAAATCCACCCCAAACCACCCCGGGATTCCTGGGAAATCCACCCAAACCACCCCAGGGCTCTGTGATTCCCATGAAATCCCAGCCCCAAACCACCCCAGGGTTCTGTGATTCCCATAAAATCCATCCCAAACCACCCCGTGATTCCCGTGAAATCCACCCCAAACCACCCCAGGATTCTGTGATTCCAATGAAATCCGTCCCAAACCATCCCATGATTCTTGTGAAATCCACCCAAAACCACCCCAGGATTCTGTGATTCCCATGAAATCCATCCCAAACCGTCCTGGGATTCTGTGATTCCCATGAAATCCATCCAAAACCACCCCGTGATTCCCGTGAAATCCATCCCAGACTGCCCTGGGATTCTGTGATTCCCATGAAAACCCAGCCCCAAACCACCCCAGGATTCTGTGATTCCAATGAAATCCATCCCAAACCACCCCAGGATTCCGTGATTCCCATGAAATCCATCCCAAACCACCCCGGGATTCTGTGATTCCAATGAAATCCCAGCCCCAAACCACCCTGGGATTCCCATGAAATCCATCCCAAACCACCCCAGGATTCCATGATTCCCATGAAACCCCAGCCCCCCCCCCAGCTCCGGGTGGTTTCTCACCTGGCTGTAGGTGGGGGATTTGGGATCCACGTCCACGGTGGCCAGGAAGTCGGGGCGGCCCCGGCCCGTGTTCCTGTAGATGCAGGGCACGTAGATGATCTCCTCCCGGGGGCCTGGAAAAGTGGGAATGTCGGGAGAACGCCGGGAAAACCCACTTGGGACCCCAAAAAACCCCTCCTGGAGCCTTTGGGAGCCGAGATTCCCTCTGGATCTCCCAACCAGAGGGGCTGGTTGGGGGGTCCCCGGGGTTGGGGAGGGATCTCTGCACCTCAGAGTCCCCGTGGATTTGGGATGGGATCATCCAGGTTGGGAAAAAACCCCAAGGATCCTCAGGTTTTGAGTATTCCAGGGCTTTGGGGACGCACCAGAACCACCCCAAAAGGGTCAGGAACGGGGTCAAACCCCATCAGGGCTCAAACCCCAACAGGGGAGGAGCCCCAAAAACCATTTCAGAGCTCCTTGGAGCAAAGGCAGGACCCCCCAAATCCTTGGAATGAAGGCAAAGAGCTCCCAAATCAAAGGCAGGACCCCCCAAATCCCTGGAATGAAGGCAAAGAGCCCCCAAATCAAAGGCAGGACCCCCCAAATCCCTGGAATGAAGGCAGAGAGCCCCCAAATCAAAGGCAGGAGCCCCCAAAACCTCAGAATAAAAGGCAGAGAGACCCCCCAAAACCCTGAATCCAAGGCAGGATCCCCTAAATCCCTGGAAAGAAGGAAAAGAGACCCCCCAAACCCCTGAAACAAAGGCAGGATCCCCCAAAATCCCTGGATGAGAGGTCCCAGGGAGCCTCCTGTCCCTGCAGAGGTGGGAGCAGGATTGCCCAAGCCCGGCCTGGGAGGGGGAAAAACTGGTTTAGGAAGTGCTGAGGAAGAGCCTGTGACGGGAAAAGGCACCAGGGAGGAGATTTGGGATCTTGGGATTGGGGCCAGGTCAGGTCAGAGCTGCCAGGGAGGAGATTTGGGATCTCTGGATTGGGGCCAAGATGGGTCAGAGCACCAGGGAGGAGATTTGGGATCTCTGGATTGGGGCCAGGCTGGGTCAGAGCACCAGGGAGGAGATTTGGGATCTCTGGATTGGGGCCAGGTCAGGTCAGAGCACCAGGGAGGAGATTTGGGATCTCTGAATTGGGACCAGACTGGGTCAGAGCTGCCTTTGCAACATTCCAGGAAACCTCACACAGAGTCAGCCTTGGATTTGGGGAGCACTGCCCAAGGCCAGTGGATCCTGATCCCCATCCCAGTCCTGATCCCCATCCCCGTCCCAATCCCAGTTCCTGTAACTGCCCCAAAAATCGGGGTCTGAGCCCCCCAAGTGCCACCCAGGAGCTTCTCCCCGGAGCCAAACCTGCCAGGAGGAGCTTTTCGGGTGCCAGAGTCCCCCAGCACCCCCAAACCCCCGGGATAATTCCCGAGGGAACTCTGGATTCCATGGGATTTGTGCTGTTTGCTGCTCCCTTAAGGCACCACCCGGCCCTGGGTGTCCCAGGGACTCATCTCCCGGTCGTTTTCCCGGTTCAGAGGGTTTTCAGGGATGGGGATCAGGGATCCAGGGGTGTTCCCGAGCTCCCCAGCATTCCAGGGATGCGTTCCCTTGGAGAAGGGGATTAAGGGAGGGACAGGGAAGCGCAGGGAAGGCAGAGGTGACTTTGCCGCGGGGCAAAGCCCATTAAGACCCCACAAAGGTTTGTCCCGACGCCAAACCGTCATTAGTTAATTGGAGTTCAAACTGCCATTAGTTAATTGGAGTTCGCGCTTCCCGGACTTGTTTGGGAGCCTCCCGGGAGAAGGACGGGATCGATCCTCCCCCCTAATTCCCGCCCGGAGCGGGATTCCACACTCACCTTTCATGGCATCCAGGGGGGAGGCGTAGCCGGGGCCGCACTCCCCGCACTCTCCTGAGGAGGGAAAAAAAGGGAATCGAACAGAAAATCCATCAGAAAGTTCCTTTAATCCCTTTTTTCCCCCGTTAAAGAACCGCTGTCGGAGGGACTGGACGGTCCCACGACCCGCGGGAATGTCCGGGGCGAAGGTTCGGGGAGCCAAAAGCGCCGCCGAGAAATTCCAGGTGCGGCTCCAGCCCCTCCGCTTTCCCTCCCCGAGGGATTTTTCCCGGGATCCCGACTCTGCCCTTGGCTCCTCCCGCCCCTCTTTGGGGGGATTAATGCCCCAAAAGTCCCCGTTTTCACCCAAAAGTTCGGTGCTGGAGGCGTCGCCCCCCTCCCCTCCAGCTCCTGGAATCCCCCCCCGGGATTCCCTGTTGTCCAAACCGGCCCCGCTCCCCCAAAAAAGACTCGGAAAAGCGCCGAGAAAATCGCATTTAACGCAGTTTAACGAGGGGTTTTAGGAAAACAACCCCCATCAACACCCAAAGGAGCCTTTTCGTGGTGGGCAGGAGGAGGAAAAAGGAGGGAAACTCGAGGATAAAACGCAAAACTCGGCTTTGCTGCCCGGATTCTGATTTATTTCTGCTTTATTTCTGGTTTATTTATCACCCCGTCCCTGCTGCCCCACCTGAGAGAGCGGGGAACCACCCCCTTCTCCCCCCTCTCCTGGGGTTTCTCCTGCAAAAAAAAAAAAAAAAACCCAAACCAGCCCCGGCAAAGGCAGGATTTAAATTTAAAGACCTCGAATTCACCCTCTGAGCTCAGCCCTGCCGGGGCGTGCCCGACACCGCGGCCAAACAGTACAAATTGCAGGTGAATAAACGAAATAATCCTCTTAGAAAGCTTTCGTCATCCACCCACCCGAACATTCCTTGGGTTTTTTTTTTTTTTTTAGGAGACGGGGACAAAAAACCTCCTTTCCTGGACCCCAAACTCATCCCCGTGTTTCATTTCTGGGGGGGTCAGAGGAACAAACCCCCGAAGTTCCAGCCCCGAAAGGATTTAAGAGGTGCTTTTTTTTTTTTTTTTTTTTTTTTAGGTCGGGAAACCGCCGAAAATCCCTAAAATTTCTCCCGGCGGGAGTCAGAGGAGCCAAGGGAGGGTTCCCTTACCTGTGCCGGAGGTGGGCTGGGGTCTCGCCTGCGGAGGGAAGGATTCCACCTGCATTTTTCCTGCCGGGAGCGAATCCGGGGAGGAGACGCAGCTGCCGAGGTCGGGATATAAAGGGAGCGGGACGGGGAGAAGGGGGGGCTGGGAATGGGATGACGGGGGGAGGATCCAGGTGGAGACGTGCAGGGAAGAGGCTCCCAGACCCTCCGGAGCCTCCCCGGGGGGGAGAGACGGGAAAGCACCAAGATCCCAATCCCGGGAATAACCGCGGACGCTGCAGATCTTAATCGGGGCCGGGAGCGAGGAGAGAGGACCGGGGTGGTTTTAATTGCAGGGTGAGGGTTTGCTGTGGGACCTTCAAGGAGCTGCGGGACCTTCTCTCTGCTTAGTCAGGGTGTGCCCCGGCGCCGGGGAGGCACCTGGAGCAGGGAATCGTGGGATGCTCGGGCTTGGAAGAGCCCTAAGGATCATCCAGACCTTGGGCAAGGGCACCGTCTGCCAGCCCAGGTCGCTCCGAGCCTGGCCTTGGACACTTCCAGGGGTGTGGAATCCACAGTTCTGTGCCGGGGCCTCCCCCCCCTCCCGGGGAACAATTTCCACCCCAAAATCCTCCTGGGATTGTCCACGGGAAAACTGGTCAAGCTGGAAGCAACATCCTGACATCCAGCAGCCAGGCAACCACTTCCCAAACACAAGGGATTGCCCTGGGCTGGCTCCCAAACCCATTAGAATACATCAAAGGGAGAGAAATCCCATAAAAACGACGGGCTGGGAGAATCCACACCAGAAAAAGAACCAGGCAAAGACAATTCCTACCAGAAACCTGCGGGAGGACCAAGAGGGTCCCTGCCCAACCAGGGTCCTGTCTGAGGGGTTTGCCCAAGCCCGATCTTCTCCCAAAGCCCTGCTGGGGCTTGTTTTCCCTGCCCTCCGTGGGAAAGGAGACACGAGAAGGCCCAGCTGATGCAACCAAGGGTTTTATTGGCGTTGAAAGCGGGACAAGAGCAAACCAGTGTCAGCAAACGGGCCCCTCTTCCCAACCCAGCACTGGCAGCTCCTCCAGCTGGGACAGGAGCCGCTGGGACGGGAGCCAGGAGGGCAAACCCCTTGGGAAGGGCCCGTCCGGAGGGGGGAACTGGCTGGAACCGGGCACTGCCCTTTGTGCCCAGGAGCTCGGGAGCCTCCCGGGGAGCTGAGCCCCTTCCCGGGGCCCCTGGGGATGTGGGACCAGCAGGGCAGGGCCGGGACAGGAGTGTGGCACTGCCGGGACCTGCCCTGGGGCTGGGGCTGCACCCCCTGCACGGAGCCAGCGAGGGGATGGAGCCTGGAGCCTGCCCAGGATCACTCCTGGAGCCTGCCCAGGATCACTCCTGGAGCCTGCCCGGGATGGAGCCTGGAATCTGCCCAGGGATCACTCCTGGAGCCTGCCTGGGATCACTCCTGGAGCCTGCCCGGGATCATTCCTGGAGCCTGCCCAGGATCACTCCTGGAGCCTGCCCGGGATGGAGCCTGGAGTCTGCATGGGATGGAGCTTGGATTCTGCCCCAGGATCACTCCTGGAGCCTGGAGCCTGCCCCGGGATCATTCCTGGATCCTGCCTGGGATCACTCCTGGATCCTGCTCGGGCTGGCCCCACCCTGGCCAGCTGGGAATGGGAACTGGGCTCGTGTGTCTGCACTGGTTTGGCCGCACAAGGCCGGGGGGGGGGTTCGAGCTCCCTGAGCTCAGGGGGGGGAATCGGGAGCGGAGGGAGGAGCGGGGACCCCAAAGCCCATCACCCGGGACCCCAAAGGGACCCCAAAGCCCATCACCCGGGACCCCAAAGCCCCTCACCCGGGACCCCAGAGCCCCTCACCCGGGACCCCAAAGGGACCCCAAAGCCCCTCAGCCGGCGCCCTTTCCCAGCAGGGGCACTGCAGGGGGAGGGAAGGGCGGAGCCGGCCCGGGATCCCTCCTAGGGCAGGATCTCGGAGGTGGCATCGCCGCCGGGGAAGCGAATGTCGTGGGCCAGGCAGGGCCCGTTGGGCTCCTTGCCAAAATCCACCAGGAAGTTCTTGTTGACGGCCAGGCCTCCCTTCTCCGTGTCCACGTCGATCTGCAGCATCACGGAGCCCTCCCTGGGGGGCACGAGGGGCAGCTCTGGGCACGGCCCATCCCGGCCCGGGGGGTTGGGGGGGGGGGTGGGGGTTGGGGTGGGGGGGGGGGGGGGGGCGGGGGGGGGTGGGTGGGTTGGGGGGGTTGGGGGGGTGTGGGGGGGGTGGGGGGGTGGGGGGGGGGGGGTGGGGGGGTGGGGGGTGGGGGGGGGGGGGGGGGGGGGGGTGGGGGGGGTTGGGGGGTGGGGGGTGGTGGGGGGGGGGGGGGGGGGGGGGGGGGGGGGTGGGGGGGGGTGGGGGGGGGTGGGGTTGCGGGGTGGGGTGGTGGGGGGGGGGGGGTGGTGGGGGGGGTTTGGGGGGGTGGGGGGTTGGGGGGGGGGGGGGGTGGGTGGGGGGGGGGGGGGGGTGGTGGGGGGGGTGGGGGGGGGGGGGGGGGGGGGGGGGGGGAGGGGGGGCGGGTGGGGGGTGGGGGGGGGGGGGGTTGGGGGTGGTTGGGGGGGGGGGTGTGGGGGTGGTTGTGGGGGGGGGGAGGGGGGGGGTCGGTGTGGTGGGGGGGGGTGGGGGGGGGGGGGTTGTGGGGGGGGCGGGGGTGGGGTTGTGGGGTTGGGGGTTGGGGGGGGGTGGGGGGGGGGTGGGGTGTGGTGTGGGGGGGGGGGGGGGGGGGGGTGGGGGTGGGGGGGTGGTGGGGGGGGGTTGGGGTGGGGGTGGGGGGGGGGGGGGGGGGGGGTGGGGGGTGGGGGGGGGGGTGTGTGGGGGGTGGGTGGGGGGGGGGGGTGGGGGGGTGGGGGGTGGGGGTGGGGGGGTGGGGTTGGTGGGGGTGGGTGGGGGTCTGGCGGTGGGGGGGGTGGGTGGGGGGGGGGGGGGGGGTGTGGGTGTTTGGGGGGGTGGGGGGGGGGTGGGTTGGGGGGGGGTTGGGGGTGGGGGGGTGGGGGGGGTGGGTGGGGGGGGGCTCAGGGAACGGCTCCGGGACCAGGAGCCGAGGCTCAGCTCGCTCCGGCCCTTCAATGCCCCCGGAACACGAGCCCCGCGCCGGGCAGGGATGTGCCCCGGGGCCGCAGGTTCCCCGGGCAGGACGTGCCAGGCCAGGCTGGCACCGCCCCGGGCCGGAGATCCTCGTGTGCTGGGCTCCATCCCGAGCTCTGCGGGATCCCGGGAGATGCTCTGGCACAGCCCCGGCCCCCCAGAGCCCGGGGGGCACCGCCCCTCTCCCACTGCCCCCCTGTGCCCCCCTGTGCCCCCCTGGCCCTGCAGAGCCACCCCCCCCACCCAGGAGCCCCTTTTGCCCCCCCGTTTGCCCACCTGACCATGGTGGGGTAGAACTGCTTGTCCCACGTGCTGTAGAAGGAGTTGGTGACGTAGAGCCGGCGCCCGTCCAGGCTCAGCTGCAGCTTGCTGGGGCCGCCGTAAATCCGCTTGCACTGGGGGGAACTGGGAGTTACTGGGGCTGGGGGGGGGCAGGAGCGGGGCAGGGGCGGGAGAAGGAGCAGGAGAAGGAGCTGAACAGGAGGAAGAAAAGGAACAGGGCAGGGACAGAACAGGAGCAGGGCAGGAGAAGGAGCAGAGAAGGAACAGGAGCAGATCAGGAGCAGGGCAGGAGGAAGAGAAGGAGCATGGTAGGAGCAGGAGCAGATGAGGAGCAGATGAGGCTGAGAGCAGAGCGGTGCCTCCCCTCCCAAGTCTCCAGCTCTCACCTTGATCACCAGGGGCTCGGGTTGGCACTTGAGCTCCTCGTCCCTACACACGGTCACGGGGCCCCCTCGCAGGATGCTGCCCCCCACGAACACCTGCAGGGGGGCAGTGGCACACGCGTGTCCCTGGCGTGTCCCTGGCGTGTCCCGGGCATGTCCCCGCCCCCCCGGCCCCCCGTGCCCCCCTCACCTGCCCCACCAGCCGGGGCTTGCAGTTCTTGGAGAGCTCGTACTGCCGGATGTCCCCGTGGATCCAGTTGCTGAGGTACAGGAACCTGTCGTCCGGGGAGATGAGCAGGTCCACGGTGAAGGCTGCGACAGGGACACGGCTCAGGGACAGCACCAGCACAGGGCACGGGGCCTGGGGCTCAGCCAGGCCGGGGGCTCAGCCAGGCTTTGCCAGCCTGCACTGCCCAGGGCTCTGGGAGGGAGAAGGAAGGCCCCCAGGGGGTCACACCAACCTGGCATCTTGGGCATGATCCAGCCCGACACCTCCTTGGGCGGGATGCGAATCACCTCCTCCACGGCCCAGTTGTCTCTCTGCACACAAACACGGCCCCTGAGCCCCCCCAGTGCCCGGCCCGGGGGCTCCCCTGTGTCCCCCGGCCCGGGCCCAGCCCACCCCCGGCCCCTCTGCACAGCCCCCTCCTGCCCGGGGGTGCCCGTGCCCACCTCGCACTTGTAGAAGCGGTAGGTGACCCCGCTGAGGGCACAGGCCACGTAGCCCTCGGCGGCGTCGGGGTTGTGCAGGAATCTCACGCTCAGGGGCAGCGAGTCCTCGCCCAGGTCGAAGCACTGGGTGAGGCTGCGGCACGACAAGTTCCACACGTTCAGGCGGCGCCCGAAGACCCCTGAGGGGCGGCCAAGGGGGCTCAGCACAGGCCGGGGGGGCGGCCCGAGCCCCCCGGCCCTCCCCAAAACGCGGGAAAACGCCGCGGGAGCCGCGGGAGAGGCCGCCCGTCCCCCGGGGAAAAGGGGCCCGGCGGGGGAAACCCGCCCGCCCCGCGTGCCCCCCACGCCCCCCGGGCCTCGGGGAGCGCCGCCCCGGCCCCGCCGGCCCCGCGCCCGCACCTTTCTTCAGGTCGTCGGGGTTGAAGCCCCGGCCCGCCCGTCTGGGCACCGCCCCGGCAGAGCTGACCAGCACGTTGTGCCGCGGCTGCAGCCAGAAGTCGTAGCCCGTCGGGGGGGCCTCGCACTCGTTCTCCCAGTTGCCCTTCAGCTCCAGGCTCTCCCCGTCCAGCACCACGAAGCCACCTGGGACACACCGGGGGGGTGGGATCCAGCCACGCTCCGCTTTTCCCAAAGGGAAGCGCAGCTTTGGGAACGGGGGCGGGACAAGGTACCTTTGCCGTTGCCCGCGGGGTCTCCCGTGTTGGCGATGAGCACGTCCCCGTTGGGCAGGCTGTGGGTCACGGCCAGGTAGCCCTTGTTGCACTTCCAGAACACGTCCACCGGCTCGATCGTCTGCCAAAGCCACACACACCCCCTTCAGCCCCGCCTGCTCCGCTCCTCCCGCACCCCCACGGCATCCTCGGCCTTGGCAAACCCCTCTGAGGCCTCCGCTCCAACCCTGGGCCCTCACAGGCTCCTGCCATCCCTGCTGCTCCCGCAGCTCTCCCTCCCACAGCCCCCCTGGCTGGGGCTGCTCCTCCCCAGGGAGGGCACAGAAGCCCCTGAGCTGCCCCTGCAGCAACTCCCAGCTCAGAGCAGCTCCCGGGACCCCCCACTCTTTGGGGGGCAGGCAGGGGGTGCTGGGCACTCCCAGGGCTTCCCTGTGGGCACAAAGGACGGGGGGAGCCCTCCTGGGAGCGGCAAGGACAGAGCCCAGAGGAGAACTGTGCCAGCTCTGCCAAGCCAGGCTGCGAGAGAAGCTGAGCAGAGAGCCCTCGGTGCCCGGGCAGCGCCCCAGAAGCCCCAGTTGCCAACTCCCTGCCAGCGGGCTGGCGTCCCCCCGGGCATACCTTGCACAGCTTGGGGGCCCGGCACTGGGAGCCCACATCCACCACGTAAATGCGGGAGGAAATCAGACAGGGCAGCACCAGCTTGTTCCTCCTGGCGCTGCCAGCGTCAAAGCAGCCGCAGCCAGAGCTCCACCCCGAGCAGTGCAGCTCGTCCTTGAGGTTGGGCATGGGCAGCCGGTGGATCACCTGCGGCAGCCAAGGCACAGTTAGGGGGGAGGCACCGCGCCGATCCTGCTGCTGCCGGGGCCTGGGGCTCTCGGGGGCTCCCTGGCCAGGGGCTGGCACTGCCCGGGCACGGCCGGGGGGACAACGCTGCTCCCTGCCCTGGGCACTGCTCTGCCAAAGGGGGATTGATCCCAGCACTCCTCAGCCCATCCCACTGCAATCCAGGAGAACGTGCCCGGGGAGAAGGGATCTTCCTCCTCCTGACAGAGCCGGGGCTTTGCTCTGCAAACTCCTCCCCAGGAGGGACTTTAAAATGCCCTGAGACTGTTCAGGAGCCTGTTCTGCCTTTGCAGGGACTTTTCCTTCTGGCCACTTGTAGCCGTGGGCTGCTCGGGTGCTCTCTGCACCCTGGATGTGTGACTGTGCCTTGGCAGCCTCCAGGGGCAGGGAAATGCCCGTGTGCCAGCTGGGATGGGCACAGGGCAGCACGAGGGAACACCCCTGACATCTGAGCACGAGAGAAACCTGCTGGAATCTGCTCCAGGACACCTGAACCCCCTGGGACAGCCCCACGTTCCCCTCCTGCCAGGGGATCTCCCCAGCTCGTGCTCCAGGGCTCAGAACCACGCCAGGATCCTCTGGAAGGGAGTTGGGAAGTGACTCAGAGCTGACACCGAGATGGAGACGAGCCAGGAGCACACGGGAGAGTGGGAAGAGAGCAGGAAGGTGGGATTGTGAGCAGAAACCCCCCCTGGCTGGTGCAGGACACCAGGGAGGGGAAAGGAGACAGGACAGAGCTCACAAGAGGTTTCCCAGGTGACTCCTACCAGGGGACAAGCAGCAGGATGAGGGAGATGTAGGAGGATGAGGAGGTGCAAGGCAGGGGCAGAGGGGCCAACGAGAAACCTGCTTTTCCCCAGCACAGCAGAGAGAATGTCCCGACCCTGGAGGCCTTTGAAGCAGAAGAACCAGGAGCAAATCACCAACCCAGCAAGAGCAGAGAGGAACAGGTACCTGGCCATAGCAGGGAGACCTGGGGTTGAGGTCCACGGTGGCCAGGAAATCAGGTTGGTCGATGCAGGTGGATCTGTAGGTGCAGGTCACGTAGGCAACCTCCTCCCGAGGGGCTGGCACACAAAACTTGGCTTAAAACACACCCCCAGGGCCGCCAGAGAGGACAGCAAGAGCTGCAGCAAAAACTCCCAGCCGGCCCCGAACTGATGCTCTGGACCCTCCCCCGACCCCTCCCCAGCCCCGGCCCCGGGGCTGCCCCGGAGGCGGGAGCACGGCCGAGGGCTCCCAGAGTTTCCCCCCCCGGGGAAGGGGCTCCCGGGGGTCCCACAGACACCAAATCCTCGCCCACGGCCCCCTCGCCACCCCCTGCCCGGGACTTGCCTTTGGCCACGTCGGGGCAGCACGTGGGGTACTCGTAGCACTGAGCTCTGCATCGGTCTGGGGGGAGAGCAGAGAACGGGAGCCTGGGCTGGGCCCGCGCCTCCGGGGGCTCCTCTGCCGAGCTGGCCCACCCCGGCCACCTTCCCCCGGCCCGGCTGGCCCCGGGCACCGCCGGGACACGGCCCGGCCCCGGGACAGGGATCCTCCTCCCTGCAGGGCCGGCGGGGACATCCCCGGGCCGGGCCCGCTCGGGCCCCTCCCGCTCCCTCCCAGCCCTCCCCGGGCCCTCCCCGCTGCAGGGACGGGCACGGAGCTGCCCCAGAGCCGGGGCTCGATGGAAGGGCCAGCCTGGCACCTTCCCTGGCATCCCGGATGCCCCGAGGATGCCCCGGCCCCGGGGGAGGCTCCCGAGGCCAAAGGGAAGCCCCAGCTCGGGCAGCGCCGGCCCCGAGGGACGAGGCTCGGTGTCACCTTCCCGTCCCTGCAGGGGCACATCCCCCCGTGCCCCTCGGTGCCACCTCCCCCTCCCTGCAGGGACACAGCCCCCCGTGCCCCTCGGTGCCACCTTCCCGTCCCTGCAGAGGCACAGCCCCCCGTGCCCCTCGGTGCCACCTTCCCGTCCCTGCAGGGGCACAGCCCCCCGTGCCAGGGGGGATCGGGCAGTGCCCAGGCGGGGCTGGAGCCGCCCGGGGGGGCTGCAGGGGGGTCTCTTACCCATGGCTGGAGCCTGGGGGGGCCTGTGCTGGCGGCAGAGGGGCCGGGGCTGGAGCTGCAGCTGCTTCTCCCGCTGGAGCGGCTTGTGCCGGGCCGGGAGCTGCGGGGGGATTTATATCCCCGGCCCGGGCCGGGGGCAGCGGGGAAGCCGCCAAGGGAGGGGCCGGGGCTGCCCAGCGCTTGGGAGGGGCCGCCCCAGCCCCGCCGCTTCTTTCCGCCTCCCCACGCCCCATCTGGGGCCAGATCTGCTGCCCCGGCAGGTCTTTGCCCCGCACACAAACCTCCCGCATCTCAGACCGGCGGTTTTTCCCCCCCCGGGAACGGCTTCTCCCCCCTGCCCGGCCCGCCCCGGCCCCGGCCCCGCGCTCCTGCCCCCCCAAATCCCGGGATGCGCAGCCCGGCGGGATCAGCCCCGGCATCAGCCCCGGGATCAGCCCCGCGGGATCCGGGCACGCCGAGCCCCCCGAGGGCACCTCTGGGCTCTGCACCCACAACTCCCTCCGGGGGCCCGAAGGCTCCGGGGGCTGCCGGGGCTCCCGAGGGGCAGCTCCAGAGGGGCCTCTGCCCACAGACGGGGCTTTGGCAGCTCCGGGACACGGGCAGGGGCTCGGGCAGCGCCCTTGGCTGCATCCAAAGGGCTGGGAAGCAGCCGGGGGGGAGTTGGAGCCTCGGCAAACACAACCCGGGCCCCTGCCCAGGCTCAGGGCTGGCACCGGGGGGTTGGGGACCCCAAACTGGGCTGAACTGGCCCCAAACCCCCCAGGAAGGGCACAGACCCCTTCAAGGGCCCGAGGGTGGCAGAAGTGACCCCCCCCTCCTGAGGCCCCTCCATCCTGGCTGCCACCAGCTGCCCAATTCCAGCAGGAAGGAACACTCAGGGCCCTGGAACGTGCATCAGATCTTGGGGAAGAGCTCCCCAATCAGTGGGCACATCCCAGGCCCAGCTAATTGCTGCCCAGGAATGCAGGGACATCCCAGGGGGCCATTAGAGAGCCCTGGGCAGGTCCCACCACCCACTGGCAGGGTGGGCACAGCTCAGCCCCCTGCCCTGGGCTGCCAGCCCTGGCTCTGCTGCCACAGCAGCCCCTGGCCCGTGGCCCAGGGGCACAGGGCAGCAGCCCAGCCCTGCCCGGGCCCTCCTGCACACCCAAAGGGCTGCCCTTGGCACCACTCGGGGCCTTGGGGCACAAAACCAGGGCCAAAGGGGGCACAGGGACCAGCCCCAGCCCCACACAGACACTCCCAGACCACCAGGCCGTGGACAACGGGGGGTCCAGGCACGTCCAGGGCCACCCAAGGGCAGCAGAAGGGCTTCGACAGTCCCAGGGATGGAAAAGGGCAAATCCTGGGAAGAGGGGGCTCAAAGCCTGCTGGGCTGGGCAAGAACTGCAGAGCTGGGAAGAGCAACCCTGTGGGAAGACGTTGGATCCTCCTTCCAGCTCAGACACACCAGGGAGGCCCCTCTGGAGGCCTTTCCATGGCTCAGGGACCCGCTGGGTGAGCTCAGTGTCCCCCCGGGCCGGGCACAGCCCGGCACAGGAACCTTGCCCGGGAACTGCCCAGGACCCTGCCCAGGCCGTGGCTGCCCCAGCCCTGGCAGTGCCCAAGGCCAGGGGAAGGTGTCCCTGCCACCCACCAGAGCCTGGATTCCCTTCCCACCAAACCACTGCTGGGCTGGGAACCAGGGCAACCCCTGCCCGGGGGGAGCCGAGGAAGCGTCTCCACCTCCAGCCCAGGGAATTCTGGAGGGCTTTGGCTTGGAAGGGACATTAAAGCCCAGCCAGTGCCAGCCCTGCCATGCCAGGGACACCTTCCCCTGGCCCAGCCTGCCCTCAGAGCCCGTTGCCAGAGGGAAACCCTTCCCTGGCTCCCCAGGGCAGGAGCTTGTCCTGGGCTCCCCCAGAGGTGCCAGCAAAGGGCACCAGCCTGGCTTTGGGCCCCCCTGGGCACATCCCGGGGGCTGGGCCGCTGCCTCCGTGCTGCTCCTGCTGTCCCCACCTGCCTGTGGCCCTGCACACCTGCTCATTAAGGCCTTCATTAGCGGCTTCATTAAGAGCCGGGGCTGCTCAGCCCACTTTGGGTGACATCTCTGGCATCTCCCCCAGCCCGCCCGGGGTGGAGAATTCCTGATCCAAGCTGATCCCGGCAGATAAGAGCAGGCTCAGCAGCCCCAGCTGGGCACTTGGGGAACACCAGCCCAATCCCAATCCCGATCCCAAGGGCAGTGCCCAGCCCCACTGGCCACTCCTCCCCTCGGCCCCAGCGGCTCCCAGCCCTGATAGGGAAGCACAGGCTGTAATTTGGGAATTTGGGAATGGCCCGGCCTGGCTGATGCAACCAGGGGCAGCCGGGCCCAGCTCAGCAGAGCTTGGCTCTGCCAGGACAGCCTGTCCTGGGGGCCCCTAATGGGCAGGTGTGCAGGGCCACAGGCAGGTGGGGACAGCAGGAGCAGCACGGAGGCAGTGGTGTGTCTGAGCTGGAAGGAGGATCCAACGTCTTCCCACGGGGTTGCTCTTCCCAGCTCTGCAGTTCTTGCCCAGCCCAGCAGGCTTTGAGCCCCCTCTTCCCAGGATTTGCCCTTTTCCATCCCTGGGACTGTCGAAGCCCTTCTGCTGCCCTTGGGTGGCCCTGGACGTGCCTGGACCCCCCGTTGTCCATGGCCTGGTGGTCTGGGAGTGCCTGTGTGGGGCTGGGGCTGGTCCCTGTGCCCCCTTTGGCCCTGGTTTTGTGCCCCAAGGCCCCGAGTGGTGCCAAGGGCAGCCCTTTGGGTGTGCAGGAGGGCCCGGGCAGGGCTGGGCTGCTGCCCTGTGCCCCTGGGCCACGGGCCAGGGGCTGCTGTGGCAGCAGAGCCAGGGCTGGCAGCCCAGGGCAGGGGGCTGAGCTGTGCCCACCCTGCCAGTGGGTGGTGGGACCTGCCCAGGGCTCTCTAATGGCCCCCTGGGATGTCCCTGCATTCCTGGGCAGCAATTAGCTGGGCCTGGGATGTGCCCACTGATCGGGGAGCTCTTCCCCAAGATCTGATGCACGTTCCAGGGCCCTGAGTGTTCCTTCCTGCTGGAATTGGGCAGCTGGTGGCAGCCAGGATGGAGGGGCCTCAGGAGGGGGGGGCCACTTCTGCCATCCTCGGGCCCTTGAAGGGGTCCGTGCCCTTCCGGGGGGTTTGGGGCCAGTTCAGCCCGGTTTGGGGTCTCCCAAGCCCCCGGTGCCAGCCCTGAGCCTGGGCAGGGGCCCGGGTTGTGTTTGCCGAGGCTCCAACTCCCCCCCGGCTGCTTCCCAGCCCTTTGGATGCAGCCAAGGGCGCTGCCCGAGCCCCTGCCCGTGTCCCGGAGCTGCCAAAGCCCCGTCTGTGGGCAGAGGCCCCTCTGGAGCTGCCCCTCGGGAGCCCCGGCAACCCCCGGAGCCTTCGGGCCCCCGGAGGGAGTTGTGGGTGCAGAGCCCAGAGGTGCCCTCGGGGGGCTCGGCGTGCCTGGATCCCGCGGGGCTGATCCCGGGGCTGATCCCGGGGCTGATCCCGGGGCTGATCCCGCCGGGCGGCGCATCCCGGGATTTGGGGGGGCAGGAGCGCGGGGCCGGGGCCGGGTCGGGCCGGGCAGGGGGGAGAAGCCGTTCCCGGGGGGGGAAAAGCTGCCGGTCTGAGATGCGGGAGGTTTGTGTGCGGGGCAAAGACCTGCCGGGGCAGCAGATCTGGCCCCAGATGGGGCGTGGGGAGGCGGAAAGAAGCGGCGGGGCTGGGGCGGCCCCTCCCAAGCGCTGGGCAGCCCCGGCCCCTCCCTTGGCGGCTTCCCCGCTGCCCCCGGCCCGGGCCGGGGATATAAATCCCCCCGCAGCTCCCGGCCCGGCACAAGCCGCTCCAGCGGGAGAAGCAGCTGCAGCTCCAGCCCCGGCCCCTCTGCCGCCAGCACAGGCCCCCCCAGGCTCCAGCCATGGGTAAGAGACCCCCCTGCAGCCCCCCCGGGCGGCTCCAGCCCCGCCTGGGCACTGCCCGATCCCCCCTGGCACGGGGGGCTGTGCCCCTGCAGGGCCGGGAAGGTGGCACCGAGGGGCACGGGGGGCTGTGCCCCTGCAGGGCCGGGAAGGTGGCACCGAGGGGCACGGGGGGCTGTGCCCCTGCAGGGACGGGAAGGTGACACCGAGCCTCGTCCCTCGGGGCCGGCGCTGCCCGAGCTGGGGCTTCCCTTTGGCCTCGGGAGCCTCCCCCGGGGCCGGGGCATCCTCGGGGCATCCGGGATGCCAGGGAAGGTGCCAGGCTGGCCCTTCCATCGAGCCCCGGCTCTGGGGCAGCTCCGTGCCCGTCCCTGCAGCGGGGAGGGCCCGGGGAGGGCTGGGAGGGAGCGGGAGGGGCCCGAGCGGGCCCGGCCCGGGGATGTCCCCGCCGGCCCTGCAGGGAGGAGGATCCCTGTCCCGGGGCCGGGCCGTGTCCCGGCGGTGCCCGGGGCCAGCCGGGCCGGGGGAAGGTGGCCGGGGTGGGCCAGCTCGGCAGAGGAGCCCCCGGAGGCGCGGGCCCAGCCCAGGCTCCCGTTCTCTGCTCTCCCCCCAGACCGATGCAGAGCTCAGTGCTACGAGTACCCCACGTGCTGCCCCGACGTGGCCAAAGGCAAGTCCCGGGCAGGGGGTGGCGAGGGGGCCGTGGGCGAGGATTTGGTGTCTGTGGGACCCCCGGGAGCCCCTTCCCCGGGGGGGGAAACTCTGGGACCCCTCGGCCGTGCTCCCGCCTCTGGGGCAGCCCCGGGGCCGGGGCTGGGGAGGGGTCGGGGGAGGGTCCAGAGCATCAGTTCGGGGCCGGCTGGGAGTTTTTGCTGCAGCTCTTGCTGTCCTCTCTGGCGGCCCTGGGGGTGTGTTTTAAGCCAAGTTTTGTGTGCCAGCCCCTCGGGAGGAGGTTGCCTACGTGACCTGCACCTACAGATCCACCTGCATCGACCAACCTGATTTCCTGGCCACCGTGGACCTCAACCCCAGGTCTCCCTGCTATGGCCAGGTACCTGTTCCTCTCTGCTCTTGCTGGGTTGGTGATTTGCTCCTGGTTCTTCTGCTTCAAAGGCCTCCAGGGTCGGGACATTCTCTCTGCTGTGCTGGGGAAAAGCAGGTTTCTCGTTGGCCCCTCTGCCCCTGCCTTGCACCTCCTCATCCTCCTGCATCTGCCTCATCCTGCTGCTTGTCCCCTGGTAGGAGTCACCGGGAAAACCTCTTGTGAGCTCTGTCCTGTCTCCTTTCCCCTCCCTGGTGTCCTGCACCAGCCAGGGGGGTTTTCTGCTCACAATCCCACCTTCCTGCTCTCTTCCCACTCTCCCGTGTGCTCCTGGCTCGTCTCCATCTCGGTGTCAGCTTTGAGTCACTTCCCAACTCCCTTCCAGAGGATCCTGGCGTGGTTCTGAGCCCTGGAGCACGAGCTGGGGAGATCCCCCGGCAGGAGGGGAACGTGGGGCTGTCCCAGGGGGTTCAGGTGTCCTGGAGCAGATTCCAGCAGGTTTCTCTCGTGCTCAGATGTCAGGGGTGTTCCCTCGTGCTGCCCTGTGCCCATCCCAGCTGGCACACGGGCATTTCCCTGCCCCTGGAGGCTGCCAAGGCACAGCCACACATCCAGGGTGCAGAGAGCACCCGAGCAGCCCACGGCTACAAGTGGCCAGAAGGAAAAGTCCCTGCAAAGGCAGAACAGGCTCCTGAACAATCTCAGGGCATTTTAAAGTCCCTCCTGGGGAGGAGTTTGCAGAGCAAAGCCCCGGCTCTGTCAGGAGGAGGAAGATCCCTTCTCCCCGGGCACGTTCTCCTGGATTGCAGTGGGATGGGCTGAGGAGTGCTGGGATCAATCCCCCTTTGGCAGAGCAGTGCCCAGGGCAGGGAGCAGCGTTGTCCCCCCGGCCGTGCCCGGGCAGTGCCAGCCCCTGGCCAGGGAGCCCCCGAGAGCCCCAGGCCCCGGCAGCAGCAGGATCGGCGCGGTGCCTCCCCCCTAACTGTGCCTTGGCTGCCGCAGGTGATCCACCGGCTGCCCATGCCCAACCTCAAGGACGAGCTGCACTGCTCGGGGTGGAGCTCTGGCTGCGGCTGCTTTGACGCTGGCAGCGCCAGGAGGAACAAGCTGGTGCTGCCCTGTCTGATTTCCTCCCGCATTTACGTGGTGGATGTGGGCTCCCAGTGCCGGGCCCCCAAGCTGTGCAAGGTATGCCCGGGGGGACGCCAGCCCGCTGGCAGGGAGGTGGCAACTGGGGCTTCTGGGGCGCTGCCCGGGCACCGAGGGCTCTCTGCTCAGCTTCTCTCGCAGCCTGGCTTGGCAGAGCTGGCACAGTTCTCCTCTGGGCTCTGTCCTTGCCGCTCCCAGGAGGGCTCCCCCCGTCCTTTGTGCCCACAGGGAAGCCCTGGGAGTGCCCAGCACCCCCTGCCTGCCCCCCAAAGAGTGGGGGGTCCCGGGAGCTGCTCTGAGCTGGGAGTTGCTGCAGGGGCAGCTCAGGGGCTTCTGTGCCCTCCCTGGGGAGGAGCAGCCCCAGCCAGGGGGGCTGTGGGAGGGAGAGCTGCGGGAGCAGCAGGGATGGCAGGAGCCTGTGAGGGCCCAGGGTTGGAGCGGAGGCCTCAGAGGGGTTTGCCAAGGCCGAGGATGCCGTGGGGGTGCGGGAGGAGCGGAGCAGGCGGGGCTGAAGGGGGTGTGCGTGGCTTTGGCAGACGATCGAGCCGGTGGACGTGTTCTGGAAGTGCAACAAGGGCTACCTGGCCGTGACCCACAGCCTGCCCAACGGGGACGTGCTCATCGCCAACACGGGAGACCCCGCGGGCAACGGCAAAGGTACCTTGTCCCGCCCCCGTTCCCAAAGCTGCGCTTCCCTTTGGGAAAAGCGGAGCGTGGCTGGATCCCACCCCCCCGGTGTGTCCCAGGTGGCTTCGTGGTGCTGGACGGGGAGAGCCTGGAGCTGAAGGGCAACTGGGAGAACGAGTGCGAGGCCCCCCCGACGGGCTACGACTTCTGGCTGCAGCCGCGGCACAACGTGCTGGTCAGCTCTGCCGGGGCGGTGCCCAGACGGGCGGGCCGGGGCTTCAACCCCGACGACCTGAAGAAAGGTGCGGGCGCGGGGCCGGCGGGGCCGGGGCGGCGCTCCCCGAGGCCCGGGGGGCGTGGGGGGCACGCGGGGCGGGCGGGTTTCCCCCGCCGGGCCCCTTTTCCCCGGGGGACGGGCGGCCTCTCCCGCGGCTCCCGCGGCGTTTTCCCGCGTTTTGGGGAGGGCCGGGGGGCTCGGGCCGCCCCCCCGGCCTGTGCTGAGCCCCCTTGGCCGCCCCTCAGGGGTCTTCGGGCGCCGCCTGAACGTGTGGAACTTGTCGTGCCGCAGCCTCACCCAGTGCTTCGACCTGGGCGAGGACTCGCTGCCCCTGAGCGTGAGATTCCTGCACAACCCCGACGCCGCCGAGGGCTACGTGGCCTGTGCCCTCAGCGGGGTCACCTACCGCTTCTACAAGTGCGAGGTGGGCACGGGCACCCCCGGGCAGGAGGGGGCTGTGCAGAGGGGCCGGGGGTGGGCTGGGCCCGGGCCGGGGAACACAGGGGAGACCCCGGGCCAGGCACTGGGGGGGCTCAGGGGCCGTGTTTGTGTGCAGAGAGACAACTGGGCCGTGGAGGAGGTGATTCGCATCCCGCCCAAGGAGGTGTCGGGCTGGATCATGCCCAAGATGCCAGGTTGGTGTGACCCCCTGGGGGCCTTCCTTCTCCCTCCCAGAGCCCTGGGCAGTGCAGGCTGGCAAAGCCTGGCTGAGCCCCCGGCCTGGCTGAGCCCCAGGCCCCGTGCCCTGTGCTGGTGCTGTCCCTGAGCCGTGTCCCTGTCGCAGCCTTCACCGTGGACCTGCTCATCTCCCCGGACGACAGGTTCCTGTACCTCAGCAACTGGATCCACGGGGACATCCGGCAGTACGAGCTCTCCAAGAACTGCAAGCCCCGGCTGGTGGGGCAGGTGAGGGGGGCACGGGGGGCCGGGGGGGTGGGGACACGCCGGGGACACGCCGGGGACACGCCAGGGACACGCGTGTGCCACTGCCCCCCTGCAGGTGTTCGTGGGGGGCAGCATCCTGCGAGGGGGCCCCGTGACCGTGTGTAGGGACGAGGAGCTCAAGTGCCAACCCGAGCCCCTGGTGATCAAGGTGAGAGCTGGAGACTTGGGAGGGGAGGCACCGCTCTGCTCTCAGCCTCATCTGCTCCTCATCTGCTCCTGCTCCTACCATGCTCCTTCTCTTCCTCCTGCCCTGCTCCTGCTCCTGCTCCTGCTCCTTCTCCTTCTCTGCTCCTTCTCCTTCTCTGCTCCTGCCTTCCTCCTTTTCTTCCTCCTGTTCAGCTCCTTGTCCTACTCCTTCCCCTGCCCCTGCCCCGCTCCTGCCCCCCCCCAGCCCCAGTAACTCCCAGTTCCCCCCAGTGCAAGCGGATTTACGGCGGCCCCAGCAAGCTGCAGCTGAGCCTGGACGGGCGCCGGCTCTACGTCACCAACTCCTTCTACAGCACGTGGGACAAGCAGTTCTACCCCACCATGGTCAGGTGGGCAAACGGGGGGGCAAAAGGGGCTCCTGGGCACGGGGGGGGCTCTGCAGGGCCAGGGGGGCACAGGGGGGCAGTGGGAGAGGGGCGGTGCCCCCCGGGCTCTGGGGGGCCGGGGCTGTGCCAGAGCATCTCCCGGGATCCCGCAGAGCTCGGGATGGAGCCCAGCACACGAGGATCTCCGGCCCGGGGCGGTGCCAGCCTGGCCTGGCACGTCCTGCCCGGGGCACCTGCGGCCCGGGGCACATCCTGCCCGGCGCTGGGCTCGTGTCCGGGGGGCATTGAGGGCCGGGAGCGGAGCTGAGCCTCGGCTCCTGGTCCCGGAGCCGTTCCCTGGAGCCCCCCGGGCCGGGATGGGCCGTGCCCAGAGCTGCCCCTCGTGCCCCCCAGGGAGGGCTCCGTGATGCTGCAGATCGACGTGGACACGGAGAAGGGAGGCCTGGCCGTCAACAAGAACTTCCTGGTGGATTTTGGCAAGGAGCCCAACGGGCCCTGCCTGGCCCACGACATTCGCTTCCCCGGCGGCGATGCCACCTCCGAGATCCTGCCCTAGGAGGGATCCCGGGCCGGCTCCGCCCTTCCCTCCCCCTGCAGTGCCCCTGCTGGGAAAGGGCGCCGGCTGAGGGGCTTTGGGGTCCCTTTGGGGTCCCAGGTGATGGGCTTTGGGGTCCCGGCTGAGGGGCTTTGGGGTCCCCGCTCCTCCCTCCGCTCCCAATTCCCCCCCCCTGAGCTCAGGGAGCTCGAATTTTCCCCCGGCCTTGTGCGGCCAAACCAGTGCGGACACACGAGCCCAGTTCCCATTCCTGGCTGGCCAGGGTGGGGCCAGCCCGGGCAGGCTCCAGGAGTGATCCCGGGCAGGCTCCAGGACTGATCCCGGGCAGGCTCCAGGCTCCATCCCGGGCAGGCTCCAGGAGTGATCCCTGGGCAGGCTCCAGGAGTGATCCTGGGCAGGATCCAGATTCCAGGCTCCATCCCGGGCAGGCTCCAGGAGTGATCCCGGGCAGGCTCCGGGAGTGATCCCTGGGCAGATTCCAGGCTCCATCCCGGGCAGGCTCCAGGAGTGATCCCGGGCAGGCTCCAGGCTCCATCCCCTCGCTGGCTCCGTGCAGGGGGTGCAGCCCCAGCCCCGGGGCAGGTCCCGGCAGTGCCACACTCCTGTCCCAGCCCTGCCCTGCTGGTCCCACATCCCCAGGGGCCCCGGGAAGGGGCTCAGCTCCCCGGGAGGCTCCCGAGCTCCTGGGCACAAAGGGCAGTGCCCGGTTCCAGCCAGTTCCCCCTCCGGACGGGCCCTTCCCAAGGGGTTTGCCCTCCTGGCTCCCGTCCCAGCGGCTCCTGTCCCAGCTGGAGGAGCTGCCAGTGCTGGGTTGGGAAGAGGGGCCCGTTTGCTGACACTGGTTTGCTCTTGTCCCGCTTTCAACGCCAATAAAACTCTTGGTTGCATCAGCTGGGCCTTCTCGTGTCTCCTTTCCCACGGAGGGCAGGGAAAACAAGCCCCAGCAGGGCTTTGGGAGAAGATCGGGCTTGGGCAAACCCCTCAGACAGGACCCTGGTTGGGCAGGGACCCTCTTGGTCCTCCTGCAGGTTTCTGGTAGGAATTGTCTTTGCCTGGTTCTTTTTCTGGTGTGGATTCTCCCAGCCCGTCGTTTTTATGGGATTTCTCTCCCTTTGATGTATTCTAATGGGTTTGGGAGCCAGCCCAGGGCAATCCCTTGTGTTTGGGAAGTGGTTGCCTGGCTCCTGGATGTCAGGATGTTGCTTCCAGCTTGACCAGTTTTCCCATGGACAGCCCAGTCTGAACACGCTCGAGGAACAGTAAATTTGGGGTTTTCACCCCAAGTTCTCTTCCTACACTTTATGTGTTGGCAAACTAACCTCAGTCCCTTGGGAATTCTCAGTTCTCCTTCCCCCTGAGTGTTTCCCCAAATCCAGAGGGAATTGTGGGAGTTGTAGACCCTCCTCCTGCTCTCCAGGTGCTGCCCAGGACGTGGAATCCTTGTCAGGTAGTTTGTGGTCCGGGGAAAAGCAGGACCTGAAATTCCAGGTGGAGGAAGAGGCAGTCCTTGGAGCAGTTCTGTGCTGATGGAAGAGGTGCAGCCTGCCCTCCCCTGGCCACGGGCAGAACAGGTGCCTTTTCCAAGGGCAGATTCCCATGTCCATCCCAAAAAAAAAGGACACACATTTGTCAGACAAACGACAGTGACCTCACAGCTGTGGCCTTTGAGACACAAAATGCCCAAATGCCTGAAAGACCAAAAGAAAAAAAGCACCTCCAGCTGAGCTGAAGGGTGATTTTATTGCTGATTTTTTGTGGCATCGGTGCACGGATGAGACGAGAGCTCAGGAAGAGAAATCTGAATTCAGACAGCGGGCAAAGCTCCAGGTGCCCTGATCCTCCTGGTGATAAAGGGAGGGTTTGGGAAGCTCTGGGAGGGGATAGAGCAGCCCCAGGAGGATGGTCACAGCCAGATGTCCGAGGTGCAGTCCCCCCCAGGGTATCTCATCTCGTGGGCCAGCGCCGGCCCGTCCGGCTCCTGCCCAAAATCCACCAGGAAGTTTGGGTTCACCGCCAGCCCCCCTCGCTCGGTGTCCACGTCGATCTGCAGCATGACAGAGCCCTCCCTGCCAAAGGCACGAGCAAACAGGCGCTGGGAGAAGGGGCCGTGGCGTTAATTGCCTCGTTAATTGGTTAATAACTGAGCCCAGGGCTCCTTACTGGAGCAGGTCGGGGTAGAACTGCTTGTCCCAGCCGCTGTACAGGGAGTTGGTGACGTACAACCTCTTCCCATCCAAGCTCAGCTGCAGCATCTGAGGCCCGCCTGGAACCTTCTTGCCCTGAAATTTGGGGAGAAGGAGGCGCTCGAGCCAAGCTGGATAAAGGAAATGTGGCCACAAGGAGAAAGAAAACAGCCCTGCCCGGAGAGATCCCAAATTCCCGAGGCAGGAACGTCAAATCCACGGCTCTGGGGAGGGAACAGTTTTTATTGGGAGTCTTCTTCCTTCTTAACAGGAGCCTTGGAGTCACTGCAGGTGAGTTCCACTTAATTCACACAGTTAACCAGGTAAAAAGGTGAGGGTGAAGGATGTGGAGCTTCCCGGAGTGGTTTTCATAAAACCATGGAATTATTAAGGTTGGAAAAGCCCTCTGAGATCACCAAGTCCAGCTGTTCCCCCCAGCACCACCAAACCACGTGCCCAGGTGCCACATCCACACGTTTCCCAAACACTTCCAGGGGTGGTGGTTCCACCACTGCCCAGCTTTGGTGGCCAACAGGTTTTAGTCGAGACCACCTTCGGTTCTCCCACACCCCGAGACCTTCCACAGGCAGCTCAGTGGGAATAATGTCAGGTCAGTGGTGGAACTTCAGAGGGCTTTGCCAACCTTAACGATTCCATGACTTTTTTTAGGCTGAGAAGGGAAGATTTAGGTTGGATATCAGGGATAAATTCTTCCCTGTGAGGGTGGTGAGGGCCTGGCATGGACGTGCCCAGACCTGGCACCTGCCCAGGCCATCAAGGTGTAATTACCTTTAAATATTGGGCACCTTCCAATGGATTGGAATCAGTTGGGAGCACTGACCTGGATGACAAAGGGCTCTGGCTGACACTGCAGCTCCTTGTCCTCCAGCACAGTCACAGGGCCCCCCCTGGCAATGCTGCCCCCCAGGAAGACCTGCGGGCAGGGAAGGGGGGAGAACAGGCAGAGAACAGGCAGAGAACGGGGCCAAAACCCCGGAGCCAAAGCAAACTGGGGCGTTTCTCCTCTTGGGAAAAGGAGGACACCCCTCCTGAGCTGACCCCCAGGGCTGGCAGGGGGGTTTTTCCCTCACCTGCCCCACGAGCCGGGGCCGCCGGGGGTCGGAGATGTCGTACTGCCGCACGTCCCCGTGCAGCCAGTTGCTGAAGTACAGGAACCTGTCGTCCAGGGAGATCAGGATGTCGGTGATGAGACCTGCAGGAGGGAATTCCAGGGCTGAGCCAGCAGGATCAGCACCAAACCAGCCCCAGTCCCGCTCTCTGGCAAAGCTCTGCTCACAGAAGCTCAAAGTCATGAGAGCTGGAGGGACACAGCCCACCCCGGAATCCCAGGGCCTGCTCCAAGCAGGTTCAGGCTCCACCAGCATTCCCAGGATATATTCCTGGACACCCTCAGGCCCAAACTCCCAAGGATTCTTCTGGAGAAAGTGACCTCAAGCATTGGAGCAGCGTGGGAGCAGAGCACAACCTCACCCGGCCACCTCAGAACCCCCTCCCACAAATTTGGTCTTTTTTTTTGCCATTTAAGGACAAAATTAGGCCAAAAGCTGCTCTGGACCAGGGAACTGATGAGGAGAACATCCCATTTCTTTCCCAACATGGTCCCACCAACCAGGCATGTCCGGGAGGAGCCATCCTTGCACCTTCTTGCTGGGCACTTCGATCACCTTCTCCGCTGCCCAGTCCCCTTTCTGCAGGAGGGAACACGGAATTCTTATCCAAGGAGTCACTAAATCCTGGAATATCCCGAGCTGGAAGGGACCCACGAGGGTCCTCAAGGTCCAGCTCCTGTTGGTTGCTTTGCTGAGCTCCAGAGGGCTCAGCTGGGCTTGGCAGAGGGAGGAGAACTGGGATTTATTTACCAGGGGCTGCACAGGGGGGGATTCACACAGGGAGTGTTACTGAGGGTGGTAACAGTATTCCCAGTGGGAATGTTACTAGTTTTCCTATGGAACAATATCTCAAATTGCTCTGGGGTCTCCAGGCTACACTCCCCTGTCCCTCCCTCCTCTACCTTCAGGTCTCCCCTACACTTCCAAAGGCCAGCAGGGAGCACCCAGTGACCCTGGAGACAAATCCCACACTTCCAAAGGCCAGCAGGGAGCACCCAGTGACCCTGGAGACAAATCCCACACTTCCAAAGGCCAGCAGGGAGCACCCAGTGACCCTGGGGACAAATCCCACACTTCCAAAGGCCAGCAGGGAGCACCCAGTGACCCTGGGGACAAATCCCACACTTCCAAAGGCCAGTAGGGAGCACCCAGTGACCCTGGGGACAAATTCCAGGTGTCCTGCTCAGCTGTCCAGCTGACCCACGTGTGCTGACCAGCTTGAAGGCCACAAAAGGAGCTGCTGAGCTGCTGCTGAGCTGCTGCTGCAGCCCCTTCCTCAGGGAAAGCCTCCAAGTGATCCCCAAGGGCTCAGGGAATTCCCAGAGAGGGACTTTTCCCGGGGGTGTGGAGCGATGGCACGAGGGGGAACGGCCTTAAGGTGCAGGAGGGGGGGTTTGAGGGAGAAATTCCTCCCTGGGAGGGTGGGGAGGCCCTGGCAGGGGTTATTCCATGGATTCCCCATCCCTGGGAGTGTCCAGGGCCAGGCTGGATGGAGCTCCTGGAGCGACCTGGGCTGGTGGGAGGTGTCCCTGCCGTGAACAAACTGCCCTTGGAGGTCGCTCCCAACCCAACCCAACCCAACCCAACCCAACCCAACCCCTTCCAGGATCCCATCCCTGGTGAGCCCATCCCTGTGGGAATGCAGAGGCTCCTGATCCCATCCCTGTGGGATGCAGAGGCTCCCCCAACCCAACCCTTCCCTGCTCCCATCCCTGTGGGATGCAGAGGCTCCTGATCCCATCCCTGTGGGATGCAGAGGCTCCTGATCCCATCCCTGTGGGATGCAGAGGCTCCTGATCCCATCCCTGTGGGAATGCAGAGCTCCCTGATCCCATCCCTGTGGGATGCAGAGGCTCCTGCTCCCATCCCTGTGGGATGCAGAGGCTCCCTGATCCCATCCCTGTGGGATGCAGAGGCTCCTGATCCCATCCCTGTGGGAATGCAGAGGCTCCCCCAACCCAACCCAATCCCTTCCAGGATCCCATCCCTGGTGATGGGATTCCCTGTGGGATGCAGAGGCTCCCTGATCCCATCCCTGTGGGATGCAGAGGTTCTCCCAACCCAACCCCTTTCCAGGATCCCATCCCTGTGGGAATGCAGAGCTCCCTGATCCCATCCCTGTGGGATGCAGAGGCTCCCCCAACCCAACCCTTTCCAGGATCCCATCCCTCTGGGAATGCAGAGGCTCCCCCAACCCAACCCTTCCCTGATCCCATCCCTGTGGGATGCAGAGGCTCCCTGATCCCATCCCTGTGGGATGCAGAGGCTCCCTGATCCCATCCCTGTGGGATGCAGAGGCTCCCTGATCCCATCCCTGTGGGATGCAGAGGCTCTCCCAACCCAACCCAACCCCTCCCTGATCCCATCCCTGTGGGATGCAGAGGCTCCTGCTCCCATCCCTGTGGGATGCAGAGGCTCCCCCAACCCAACCCAACCCCTTCCAGGATCCCATCCCTGGTGATGGGATTCCCTGTGGGATGCAGAGGCTCCTGCTCCCATCCCTGTGGGATGCAGAGGCCCCCCAGCTCCCCCACACCCACCTGTGTCCTGTGGAAGCGCTGCACGGCCCCGCTCAGGGCACAGCCCACGAACCCCTCGCCCGCCGCCGGCTCGTGCAGGAACCGGATTTCCAGAGGGACGGAGCCCTTCCCCAGATCCAGGGCCTGCAGCAGCCTGTGGGTGCTCCAGTCCCACACGTTGATGTGGCGCCCGTAGAGCCCTGGGAGAGGGGGTGGGGCAGAGGAAACGTTCATTTAACGAAGGATTTGAGGGAATAGTTTCGTTTTTAAGGGGTTTTTCCTCACCTTTCTCCACGTCAGCGGGGTCGAACCCGTCCCTCAGGGCCTTTGGGACCCCCCACTCCGTGCTCAGCAGGACGTTGTGCCGGGGTTGGTACCAGAAGTCGTAGCCCAGGGAAGGGACCTTCTCCCCCTTCTCCCAGTTTCCTTTCACCTCGAAGGTCTCTCCGTCCAGCAGGATAAAACTCCCTGGCACAAAACCCCAAAAAGAAGTGTTGGGAGACATTCACAAAGCCTTAAAGAGGAGAAATAATTTAAATAGCTGTTTTCTAATATGCAACCCTACACTGGAAGAATATTTTGTGATCCTGGCTTTGCTTTTTCTCCTTTAAGGAATATTTTGTGATCCTGGCTTTGCTTTTTGTCCTTTAAGGAATATTTTGTGATCCTGGCTTTGCTTTTTGTCCTTTAAGGAATATTTTGTGATCCTGGCTTTGCTTTTGTCCTTTAAGGAATATTTTGTGATCCTGGCTTTGCTTTTTGTCCTTTAAGGAATATTTTGTGATCCTGGCTTTGCTTTTGTCCTTTAAGGAATATTTTGTGATTTTGGTTTTGCTTTTTGTCCTTCAAGGAATATTTTGTGATTCTGGCTTTGCTTTTGTACTTCAGTGAATGTTTTGTGATTCTGGTTTTGCTCTTGTGGCCCAAAGCAAACAAAACCTGGGTTTTTAAAGGCTTTTTATCACACGACAATGAATTTTTTTTAAGGTCCAGTTTGCTGGACTCCTGGAGGAGTCACCTCTGGTTTTCTTGGATTGCCACCAGTATCCTTGAATTCTGATAATTCCTACTCAATCCTGACAAATCCTACTCCCAGTAATCACCTACTGAGGGACATGTTTGCCTCTGACCCAGCAGGAAAACCCCTGGGAAAAGGAGGAGGATAATAAAGATTTTAAAAGTTCTGCTTTCGCAGCCCGGGCTTGGGGAAAAGGATCCAGGAATCTTTCCCTGGAGCAAGGAGGGCCAGGAATCCTTTCCCTGGAGCAAGGAGGGCCAGGAATCCTTTCCTGGAGCAAGGAGGGCCAGGAATCTTTCCCTGGAGCAAGGAGCAACAGGAATCCTTTCCCTGGAGCAAGGAGGGCCAGGAATCCTTTCCCTGGAGCAAGGAGGGCCAGGAATCCTTTCCTGGAGCAAGGAGGGCCAGGAATCTTTCCCTGGAGCAAGGAGGGCCAGGAATCTTTCCCTGGAGCAAGGAGCAACAGGAATCCTTTCCTGGAGCAAGGAGCACAAGGCCTCCTTTCCTGGAGCAAGGAGGGCCAGGAATCCTTTCCTGGAGCAAGGAGGGGCCAGGAATCCTTTCCTGGAGCAAGGAGGCCAGGAATCCTTTCCCTGGAAGCAAGGGGCCCGGAACCTTTCCTGGAGCAAGGAGGGCCAGGGAATCTTCCCTGGAGCAAGGAGGGCCAGGAATCATCCCTGGACAAGGACCAGGAATCTTTCCCTGGAGCAAGGAGGGCCAGGAATCCTTTCCTGGAGCAAGGAGCAACAGGAATTCTTTCCCTGGAGCAAGGAGGGCCAGGAATCCTTTCCTGGAGCAAGGAGGGCCAGGAATCCTTTCCTGGAGCAAGGAGGGCCAGGAATCTTTCCCTGGAGCAAGGAGGGCCAGGAATCCTTTCCTGGAGCAAGGAGGGCCAGGAATCCTTTCCTGGAGCAAGGAGGGCCAGGAATCTTCCCCTGGAGCCAGAGGAGGGCCAGGAATCCTTCCCTGGAACAAGGAGGGCCAGGAATCCTTTCCCTGGAGCAAGGAGGGCCAGGAATCCTTTCCCTGGAGCAAGGAGGGCCAGGAATCCTTTCCCTGGAGCAAGGAGGGCCAGGAATCTTCCCCTGGAGCCAGAGGAGGGGCTCAGCACCTTTGCCATTGCCAGCAGGGTCCCCCAGGCAGCTGATGAGGATGTCCCCGGAGCCCAGGCAGTGGGAGGTGTGAGGGTTGGCCGCGTTCCCCTTCCCGAACAATTCCGTCGGCTCCACCACCTGGAATGGGGAGGCACAGACAGGAAAACCCAAACAATTCCACGTGGGAAAACCGGGAATTCGGATCCAAACCTCCCTCTGCCAGGTCTGTGTCTCTGCCAAAGCAACCCTGTGGCAGCAGAGGGTTTATTTGGGGGAAATTTCAATCATTTCCACGAAAAAAGAGACGTAAAGAAATGTTCATTTTGACATATTTAAAATGTTTCCTTAATTTTTGCTGTTCAAAAAAGCACAGGTTTAGGAACCAAGGGTTACAAATCAAAGAGGGGGGGTCCCTTCTGGGTTTGATCATGGAAAATCCAACAGAAATTTGAATTTAGCCCTGGAAAACATAGTACATAGTCAGCCAAACGTGCCTCTTGTAGTCAAAACCAATAACTGTGACTGAAATACTGCAGAGGCAGGTTGGGAACTTTTAGAATTAATTTTAAATTAATTTAAAATCCACCACATTTACTTGTGTTTCTTTGGGACAATGGTTTTGTGTGGAGTTTATCAATAAAGGCTCCCACCAGTTCCTAATTAATGCTGGACAGAGGTTTCCATGAATGTTCTGGAAGTTGGAATCCTTGGAGTCTCTTGGGTATTAAAAAAAAAAAAAAAAGAGAAATAAAAATGTGATGTGAACCTTGTGGAGCCTGGGAGCCCTGGGGTCTGTTCCCACATCCACCACGTAGATCCTGGAGGAGATGAGGGCTGGAAGGATGAGGAGATTCCTGCTTTTCCTGCAGTCCCCAAAGCAGCTGCTGCAGGTGTTCCAGCCGGAATGGTGCAGCTCATCCTGCAGGTTGGGCATGGGCAGGCGGTGGATCACCTGGAAAACAGGGAAAGCAGGGAAATCAGGGCTCCAGAGCCAGGGCGGGTCACCTGGGAATCAGGGAAATCCTGGAAATCAGGGCTCCAGAGCCAGGGTGGGTCACCTGGGAATCAGGGAAATCCTGGAAATCAGGGCTCCAGAGCCAGGGTGGATCACCTGGAAAACAGGGAAATCCTGGAAATCAGGGCTCCAGAGCCAGGGCGGGTCACCTGGGAATCAGGGAAATCAGGGAAATCCTGGAAATCAGGGCTCCAGAGCCAGGGTGGGTCACCTGGGAATCAGGGAAAGCAGGGAAAGCCTGGAAATCAGGGCTCCAAACCCAGCCTGCTTCCATGGATCACCTGGAAATGAGGGAAATTAGGGCTCCAAACCCAGGGTGGATCACCTGGAAATCAGGGAAATCAGGGAAATCCTGGAAATCAGGGCTCCAAACCCAGGGTGGATCACCTGGGAATCAGGGAAATCAGGGAAATCCTGGAAATCAGGGCTCCAAACCCAGCCTGCTTGTATGGATCACCTGGAAATGAGGGAAAGCCTGGAAATCAGGGAAATCCCGGAAATCAGGGAAATCCTGGAAATGAGGGAAATCAGGGCTCCAAACCCAGCCTGCTTCCATGGATCACCTGGAAATCAAGGAAATTCTGGAAATCAGGGCTCCAAAGCCAGGATGGATCACCTGGAAAAGAGGGAAATCCTGGAAATGAGGGAAATCCTGGAAATGAGGGAGATCAGGGCTCCAAAGCCAGCCTGTTTCCATGGATCACCTGGAAATCAAGGAAATTCTGGAAATCAGGGAAATCCTGGCAATCAGGGCTCCAAAGCCAGCCTGTTTCCATGGATCACCTGGAAATCCTGGCAATCCTGGCAATCAGGGCTCCAAACCCAGCTTTGGGGTTTTTTTCCCCCAGGCAAAGCAAAGGGTCTCAATGGCAAGGAAATGGGTCGTTGTGTCCGAGTGGGAAGGCACAAAAGGAGGAGGAAAAGGGCTGTTTGCCAGGCAGGAATTGGTGAAATCCAGGGATTAGGTTGTGATTCCTGCTGTGTGGGGGGGTGAGATGTCCCAAGGAACTCTCAAACCTTCCAGGGCTGAACGTTCACACACACACAAAAAAAAAAGAGAAATATTAAAAACGCCCTGGGAGGGCCTCGAGAAAAAGGAGAAATGTTAATTTTGGGGTAAGAAAATTTAAAGCAGAGGCTTTTGTGGCTTTCCCCCACAAATATTTACTTGTTAAGGGATCTGGGAACCCAGATATTCCCCCCCCAGCAGGTACCTGGCAGTAGTGGGGGGATTTGGGGTCCACATCCACCGTGGCCAGGTAGTCAGGTTTTTGGATGCCCGTGTTCCTGTAGATGCAGGGCAGGTAGAGCAGCTCCTCCCGGGGGCCTGGAGGGCACAGAGGCACCAAAAAACCTCAGTTTTACCAAAAAAAACCTGGGGACACTGAAAGGAACTTGAGGGTTTCACCTGTCTGGGAGTTGGGATTCTTCCCAGGAGGTGAAGCTGAGGGTTGCCTTTGCTTTTTGCTTTTTATAAAGGAGGCCTTTATATTTTATATATTTTATATATTTTATGTATTTTATATATTTTATGTATTTTATATTTTATATATTTTATATGTTCTATATATTTTATATATTCTGTATGTTTTATATACTTTATATTTCATATACTTTATATATTTCACATTATATATTTAATATAGTTTATATATTTCATGTACTTTATATATTTCACATATTTTTTATATATTTCATATACTTTATATATTTCATATACTTTATATATTTCACACACGTTATATATTTCACGTATTTTTTATATATTTCATATACTTTCTATATTTCACATTCTATATTTCACATACTTCCTATATTTCACACAAGCCACTCAGGGAGGCATCCACCTTGTCTTCCCCTAATTCCAAAACAATTCCACTGCTGCTGCCTGGATTTTTGGGAAAGCTGTCCCAGAACTTGCCTTTCATGGCGTCCAGAGGACTTGCATATCCTGGTCCACAGGCTCCACATTTTGCTGATTGGAGAGAGAGGAAAAAAATCCAATTATTTCAACACCTCTAAGAGGACTGGGGGGGTTTGCACGGAGAGGGGGAGGAATTTGAACTCCAGGTTTTTTTAATTGCTGGCTCCAGGGTCATTCCAGCTCCTGGAAATATCCGTGGTGTGATGCTCCATCCTCAGGAAAAATGGGAAGTTGGGGCCTTCAGGGAGTTCAGCCTCCCCTTTTCAGAGCACTTTTGTCTGTGCCAGAGGTCTGGGATGTGGGAAAAGGGTGTTCAGGATTTGAGGGAGCTGCTGGGGACTGAGGAGACAGAATTCCCAACGGAATTCCCAACGGGAACAACCCCCGTGGTTATTCCTGGAGAGCCTCTGGGCTTTCCCTGCACAGAAATGCTGCAGAAGTGGGGATTTTTGTTTTTTCAGGATTCAGAGCCTGGAAAAGGAGGGATGGACCAGGAGGAACCTTCTCTCCATGGAAAGCTCAGCTCCCTGGCTCTGCTCTCCCACCAGGGATTCCATCCTCATTCCCACTTTCTCCAGTCAGGAACTGCAAGTGCAGCAGTTGTTTTTCCACAGCTGCTCCCCCTGGGAAGTCGTGGAGCTCTGGAGGGAGCCCAGAGGAGGCCCCGGAGCTGCTCCAAGGGCTGGAGCTGCTCCTGCTCCGGAGCCAGGTGGGATCTGGGAATGTGCAGCCTGGAGAAGGGAAGGCTCTGGACAGAGCCCAGGAGGGCTGGAGAGGGACCTGGAGGGAGGGACAGACACAGGGAATGCCTTCCCAGTGCCAGAGGGAACATTGGGAAGGAATTCTGCCCTGCAACGGTGGCCAGGGCCTGGGTTTCCAGGGAATTTGTGGCTGCCCCAGCCCTGGAAGTGTCCAAGGCCAGGTTGGAGCAACCTGGGATAGAGGAAGGTGTCCCTGCCCTGGAATGGGCTTTAATGTCCTTCCCACCCAAGACAAAACTCGTGGGCACAGGCTAAAAAATTAAACTTAAGAGGCAGAAAAAAAAGGAAAATAATGATTTTTTTAAATGATGGAACATTTATATCTTGGTGCTTTGCTAAGCACCAACATTCCCACCAGGATACACATTCCTGCTGAGCCAGAATCGTGGGTTTTTTACCTAATCGATGGTTTTTAACCCGGGCAGAATCATGTTTTTTACCCAAACCTTCCAACCCTTCCCTGTTTCGCAGCCCCAAGGTGACAGAATTCCTGGCAAACCGCACAACATTTCACAATCCAGCGTCCAAACTCTTTAGTCCCTCCCTCTGCTTCCTGTCCCCGGAGCCACGAATGGAAATCGGGGGGGGGTCTGTCCTTAAAAATAAACATCAAATAGAAGCAAAAAAGGCCAATTCAGGCCCTCCCTCCCCCAACAATCTCCCTCAGCGTTCCGTGCCCGCGAGCAGCGAGCGTTTATTCAGGTTTTAAACACTTAATCAGAGCCCAACAGGCGTTCGGGGGTGGGATCAGAGCTCCTCGTTCCAAACCCGCGGAGGGTTCGATGAAAAAGGAACGGGAAAGGCCGAACCCCCCTCCCCGAGCCCAAATCCCGGCGGGATCCGCGCCTGGATGCGGGGCTGGAGCTCTTACCCATGTTGGAGAGGTCGGGAATGGGAGTTCTGCCGCCCGGAGAGGGATTTTGTGGAGCCCAGAGGGCTGTGAAGGGGCGGGCGGGCCCGGGGCAGCGGCCAAGGGGAGGATCCAGGGAAGGAGCCGCGGCCGGAGCTCGGGAAGGACGAAACTCCAACCTGGAGTCCCCTCGGGAAGAGCGGAGGGAACTCGTGTCCCCCCGCCGCTGCCGCGCGTTCCACCTGCGCCTCCGCCTTTTCCTGGGAATATCGCAGCTTTTCTGCTCAAAAAACTCGGGATTCTGCTCAAAAACTCCGGGAATGCCGGCCCGGATCCCAGCTCGGCTGCAACAGTAACGCACTGAACGGGGCAGCTCCGGAAAAGAAAACTCGCCCGCTGGAAAAAAACCCGGGAATTCCCTCTCGGAGAAGATCCTTTCAAGTTCGGCACAGCTGCCCCGAGGGCTGGAAAATCTGGATTTCGCTCTCGATTCCAGCCGGGATCGGCTGAACTGGCCCTGATGAGAATGACTCCGCTGTTTCCCGCCGAGTTTTTCCAAGGAATGCACTTTGTTTTCCCCCGGGCAATGTTTCCTCTCTCGTTTCCAAAAGCGTTTCCAGGAGGGGATCCCACATTTCACCCCCCTGTGCCGCTTCCCTGCCTTTTGCAGGAACCACCAGGAAGAGCAGAAAACACGAACGGGATCGTCCTTTTATTGCTGGAGAGGTTTAAAGTTATTATTGGTATTTTTTAGCGAGAGAACCACGTGCATTTATCATTTTTTGGGGGGGGATTTCCCCCTCACCCCCCCTCGGGCACAGCTCCAACGGTTCCCAAAGCCTTTTTTGCATCCAGCATTTGGGAATTAATCCCATCCAGGAGTCATCTCCGAGATTCCTTTACCGGAGGAGAATCCTTTTATCAACACCTTGGCATTCCTCCTCCCCAGGGAGGCAATTAGAATGCAAAATTCTATTTATAGCAGCACAACAAGAGTGTGGAGGAGGCCAAACCCGCTGGGTTTTGGCCCCAGACTTTTCCCCTGGCATCCAAAATCCAAATTATTCCTGGAGATAAAATCTGAGCTGGCTCAGAGCTGCCTGCCTGGATCCTTGACTAGCCCACTGTTGACACAGCAAACCTTCCCTGCAAGTCTCACCCCCCTGATTTTTAGTTCATTAAGTGCTGCACAGGATGGAGAATTTGGGTTTATTCCCGAAAAAAAAAGCAGGTCTGGAAGCACAGGACCCACAATCCCCATCCCACCCCAAATTCCAATGCAGTTCATGAGCAATGGGGAACAAACCCAGGCTTTAAGCCCAGGATTTCATTTCAAGCTCACCCTCACCTGGTTTGATGGATTCTGTGTCAGATCTCGGATTCAGATCCTTCCAGGGTGGATATAATGGGAAAAAAATCTTTGTTTTCAACCTTTAAATTCCAAACTGGAGCTGCCAACAATGACAGTCAGTCTTTCACCTACAGGCAGAATGGAAAAATGTCCAGTTTAACTCATGTCCTGGAGCTGATATTGGCATAAAACAGGGAATGTTGGGGCCCTCCTCTTTATTAGACTCATTTTTTTTTTTGAGTCTAATGAATTGTAATCCTGAAATGGCTCTAAACTAATGAAAATCCAGTTTTTTCCTAGTCCATGGAAAGGAGTTACGACATATTTGAGGATTAAATTGAGCACAGAACCAATTAATGAGCATCCTCAGGCAGCACAGTGACCCATTTGTGCAGAGCATCAAGGAAAAATATTTAATGGAGGATTCCCCAAATTATTTTTTTTTTTTTTTTGAGGTGAAACAACATATTTTGCTTTCGCTTCCTGAGGAGCCCGGGAAAAGAATTTTAGGAAGGGGCAGAAATATTTATTTCCATAAAGAAACGTGTTCTTTGGGCGAAAGGATGGGGAGCTCAGAACTTCATGTGGGGAATTAAAGGCTGGATTATGCGGATGCTTTCAAAGCCCGGATTTAAAGAATGTTAATTACATTTAAATTTATCAGTAGCTAACTTCAAATTTATCCCAAATTAATAATAATAATAATAATAATAATAATAATAATAATAATAACTGAACCCACTGTCCTGTCACCCCCTGCCAGTGCCACAGTCACTCTCCCTTTTTCTGAGCCCCTTCTGAGCTCATAAAGGTTCTGAAAAGGCGCTGAAAGGCTGTAAATGAGGGGTAATCACGCTCCTGAAGGCAGCAGGTTCCAGGAATCCAGGTAAGGCCAGACCAGGTGAAGGCAACACCTGCCCTAGGCGAGGGATTTTTGACAGGGAGCACCTTAAGGCCAACCTCCTCCTCCTCCTCCTCCTCCTCACCTGAGGGCTGACCCCTCCTCACAGCCCCTCACAGCCCCTCACAGCCCCTCACAGCCCTCAGGGGGTGGCGGGCGGCTCAGGCCCAGCTCCGGGACACCCCGGGCCGGGCTCGGGGGGGCGGGCGGCTCCTCGGCGCCGCTCCCCTCACTCCTAGACGGATCTGAGGCCCCGCATGCCCCGCGGCGCCCCGAGGCAGCGGCGGGAGGGCCGTGAGGGCGGCGCGGGGGTCGCGCCCCGCCGGGCGCCATTTCCCCCCCTCGGCCCCCTCAGGGCCGCCCCCCGTGACGTCACCGCGCGCAGGAGGAAATGACGTCACCGTATCCCTCCGCCGGCCAGGTCCCCTTTTTTGTGTGTGTGTGTATGTGTGGTGTGTGTGTGTGTGGTGCGGCTGCGGGCGCCGCGCGCGTGTATCAGCCCGCCGGGCCCGGCGCCCTTTTTTCTTTGCCCTCCCCGTGAGCTCGAAGGGGGGGGGGGCGGGAAACACGGGACACGGCAAAGCACGGAGCCGCCCCCCGCCAGAACGTACAGAGGGCGAGCAGAACAGGGATAATTCCTCCTCATCATCATCATCCTCCTCCTTCTCCATCCTTCAGCATCCCGGGGGGGGGGGCTCATGCCACCTGCCCCCGCGCCCTGCGGGTCGCCTCGCCCGGAGAGCGGCGGAGCCCCTTAGGGAGGAGCGGCGGCGGCGCTGAGGGAGGTGAGGCGGGGGGGGGTACGCTCTGAGGGGGGGGCGGCGGGATTGGAGAGGGGGGGGTTGTGGGGAGGGGTGGGGGGGGCTGTTCGGGCTCGCTGATTGTGGAACCGGCTCGAACCGCCCGGGAATGGAGGAGAAGAAGGGAATGAAGGGGAGGGGGGGGGGGGGAGGGGGGGGGGGCGGCAGGGCCGGAGCGCTCCGTACACAAAGCGGCGGCGGCGGCGGCGGGAGGAGGAGGAGGAGAAGGAGGAGGAGGAGGATGAGGGAGGAGGGAGGAGGGCTCGCGGTGCCGGGGAGGAGCCGCGGCCGCTCCCGCCGGGCCCCGCCGGGCGCTCTGAGGGGACGCGGAGGGATCCGCGCGCACGCCCCTCACGGGCGGGCGGGCGGGCGGGGGGCGCGCGCGCGCGGGTGAAGCGGCCGCCCCTGAGGGGAGGGGGGCGGCGGTGATGCGGCCTCGCCGCGGGGGCTCCCTCCGCGCGCGCTCCCCCCCCCCCTCCATCCCCGCACGCTCGGGGGTCGCTTCTCCAACCCCCCCCCCTCGGGATCGCCGTTCCCGGGTGGCGAAAGGGGGAGAGGCCGCGTCCCCGTCCCCTCCACGCCCCTCCGCCCGCCTCCCTCGGTGCTGCCGCCCCCTCCTCGTTTTGCCGGCGCTGGCGCTGGTGGGCGGCCATGTTGGGCACGGGGATTATTTTTCGCCGCCTTTCTTAGCCGCCACAATACGCCGAGCGTGGGTTTTGTGGGGTTCTCTGCAGGAACGGCCTTTCTCCCCCCCCCCCCTTTTTAGGGGAGCATAAGGGTGAGGGGGGGTCTCCGATCAGCTCGTGAGTGACATCCCTCCCCCTCCTTGGCCTGCTCGCTCTCCACCTTCGCAGAGCGGTTCCCCCCCTCCAGTGCCTTGTGTGAGCCCCTCAGGGAGCTGGGATTGGCATCCCGACCCTCATCCTCTGGGATCTGGGATTGCCATCCCACCCCTCATCCTCTGGGATTGGCATCCCGACCCTCATCCTCTGGGATTGCCATCCCACCCCTCATCCTCTGGGATTGCCATCCCACCCCTCATCCTCTGGGATTGCCATCCCACCCCTCATCCTCTGGGATTGACATCCCACCCCTCATCCTCTGGGATTGCCATCCCACCCCTCATCCTCTGGGATTGCCATCCCACCCCTCATCCTCTGGGATTGACATCCCACCCCTCTCCTCCTGGTCCTGGGATTGCCATCCCACCCCTCTTCTCCTGATCCTCTTCTCCTGATCCTGGAGTGCCATCCTACTCCTCATCCTCTCGATTGCCATCCCGCCCCTCAGGGATCTGGGATTGCCATCCCACCCTTCTCCCCAGGGATCAGGGATTGCCATCCCGCCCTTCTCCCCAGGGATCAGGGATTGCCATCCCGCCCTTCTCCCCAGGGATCAGGGATTGCCATCCCGCCCTTCTCCCCAGGGATCAGGGATTGCCATCCCACCCTTCTCCCCAGGGATCAGGGATTGCCATCCCTCCCCTCTCCCCAAGGATCTGGGATTGCCATCCCTGGGATCTGGGTTTGCCATCCCACTCCTCATCCCCAAGGATCAGGGACTGCCATCCCACCTCTCATCCTCTGGGATTGCCATCCCACCTCTCATCCTCTGGGATTGTCATCCCACCCCTCATCCCCAGGGATCTGGGATTGCTGTCTGAGCCCCTCAGGGATCTGGGATTGCCATCCCACTCCTCTCCCCAGGGATCTGGGATTGCCATCCCACCCGTCATCCCCAGGGATCTGGGATCACCATCCCACCCCTCTCCTGCTCATCTCCCTTGATCCCCAGGTTTTCCTTGTCCTGCCTCTGCCTCGTCCCTCCAGTGCCATCCCCAGGTGACAGGAGGGCTCTCCCTCCCTCCCTCATCCCAACCCTCTCCAAGAAGAAGGAAAAGCTGCTCTTTATTTGCTCCCCTGAACTCACCCGCCCTCTCCTTCCTCCCTCACCTGCCCCCCTCCCTGCCCCTGCCAAACCTGGGGTCCTTCCCTGCCTTTTCCCGGCGCTGCCTCCCCGGGAAGCTCGGGAATTCCGTTCAGCAGGATCAGGAATTCCGTTCAGCAGGATCAGGATCAGGAATTCAGTCCAGCAGGATCTCCTGGAGAAAGGACTGGGATCTCACACCCCCAGGCTGTTGCTCCTGGCTATTAAAAATCAGATTTTTGGTGCCATCCTGACGTTTTTTGGGGTGTTGGGGAACCCAGGCTGCCTCTCAGGGCATCCTTTTCCAGCTGGGATGCCTCCTTTTGGGAAATACTTCTCCGGGATGCAGGAATGGGGCACGTTCCCTGCTCTGCTTTTCCCTGTGTTCCCGGAGCTCCAGTGAATTCTTTCCCTGCACATCTTTGCCTTCAATCCCGTAATTACTGGCTTGGAAACCTCCTGCAGTGTTTCCCATCCCAGGGAATTCTCTCTCCGTTGCCTCTCCCAAGCTCTGCCTGTGTGGAAATGTTGGAATGGGTGGGAAAATGTGGGTGGGTTTTTTTGGTGCCCCATCCCAGAGCCAGAAACTCGGGGAGTTTCCCACCAGTCTCCTCCCCCAAAAACACCCCCAAAAAAGTCAGAAATCGGTTTGTTTTCCTCAGCTGGGAGGCAGATAACAATCATCCTAATTAAATGTGCAATAAGACATTTTAATTAGTGGCATCGAGCCCTTTAATAAAACAGGATTTGGAATTGGTGGCGTTCCTGGGAAGCGGGAGGTGCCTTTTGGAAGTGATTTCAGCACCACAAAGGGTGAATTCCTGAATTCCCTCGGAATGTTGAACTCAGCTCACCTTTCCCCCCGAGGAAAAGCCACATAAACAGGCAAAAAAACCCTCAGCCAAAAGTGTATTTTCATCCCCTAAATTGCATCAGATTCGGGGCCGGGCCAATTAGTCCTTGAAAGCCACTAAAAAAGCTTTTTATCTTGATTTATTTTTAATTTTTATTATTATTATTATTATTTGAGGCAGGAATCCTTTTGTTTGTTTGCTTTTAACCCTCGTGGGGGGGTTTTGGAGGCTCCTTTTAAAAAATAAAGGTGTTTTTTCCTGGCTGTTAAAGAGGCTTTATCAGGAGTCAGGGAGAAAATAAGGCAAAAAGAGGGGAATTCTGGGGAGGAGGACACGGTGGAGGGGAGAGGGGGTGAGGAAAGGTCAGGTTTTGGTGCTAAAAATGGCTTTTTTGGGGCTGTGGTTTGAGCACGACCCGGCTCGGACACGTTCCCGCCTGTCCGTGGGTTTGGGGGGATTGGGGTTTGTCCAGGGGGGTTTCCCTGGAATCCTGGTGGGACCCAGGAGCAGCTTCCCCCTGGGCAGGGCTGGTCCAGGGCTGTTCCAGGGCTGTTCCAGGGGCATTCCGGGTGTATTCCAGGTGTATTCCAGGTGTGTTCCAGGGGCATTTGAGGGGTGTTCCAGGTGTATTCCAGGTGTATTCCAGGTGTATTCCAGGTGTATTCCAGGTGTATTCCAGGTGTATTCCAGTTGCATTCCAGGTGCATTCCAGGTGCATTCCAGGTGCATTCCAGGTGCATTCCAGGTGCATTCCAGGTGCATTCCAGGTGCATTCCAGGGGCATTCCAGGTGTATTCCAGGTGTATTCCAGTTGCATTCCAAGTGTATTCCAGGGGCATTCCAGGTGTATTCCAGGGGTTACTCTCCGGTTCCGGGCCCCGTGGAATCCCTGGATGAGAACTTCCAGGACTCCCCTGGGGGCTCGGTCAGGAACTGCCCCCTGGAAGCCCATGGAATTGTTTCCCCAGGGATTCCCCATCCCTGGGAGTGCCCAGGGCCGGGTTGGAGTGACCTGGAATAGGGAAGGTGGCACTGGATGATCCCGAGGGCCCTTCCCACCCAAAGCATTCCCGGGTTCTCTTCCCTCATTTTTCCTCAGGGGCTTTTCCCTTTAAGGATAAATCAAACATTAACCTGTGGGTGCTCCCTGCTGCCACTTGGATCCATTCCCACCTCGGCTCCGCCGGGATTTGGGGCAGGAATCCACCTGGAGCTGTGGATCCCCTTTGGAAAAGCTTTGAATCAGGGGTTTTTTGGATTTGGGGTTGACTTTTAGGGTCGGGAAATCCGTTTTTCCAGAGGATTTCAGGTTTTCCTCCCCCCTGGGATGGTCTCAGTGTCGATGGATTTGCCTCTGGAATTTCTGATCCAGGGGAAGGGAATAAATCCAGCTGGAGGGGGGGAGGAGAGGTGGGAGTGGAGATTCCTGGGAAACAGCAGCAACAGGATAATAATAATAATAATAATAATAATAATAATAATAATAATAATAATCTCCATCCCATCTTCACCCCAAACTCAGCTCTGCTTTCCCAACTCACCTGGATCATGGAATGTGTTTATGTATTAATATATAAACATACATTAATATTAATATACACATTAATATATCAATATAATATTAAGATATAAAATATATACTACAACATAATATCATATATAATTATATATAATATATAATATATAAATAATATAAAATATATTATATAATATATAATATATAATTATTAATGTATAATATATTATATAATTATTAATATAATATTAATATATAAAATTTATACTACAATATAATATTATATATAATTATACATAATATAAAAATATATAAATAATATATAACATATAGTACATAATATATTATAATTATTAATATTTAACATATTATATAATTAGTAATATATAATAATGTATTATATTTATTAATATATAATATATACCTACATATATATTAACATGTATCATGTCTTGCACAAATAACTCCCATTAATGTATATATTAATATATGAATATATATGAATATATATTAATCTGTATCATGTCTTGCACAAATAACTCACGCAAATATTTATATATATATTATATTATTATATTTATATATAATTACATCTCTAATAATACATCCCTGCATTTATACACAGAGATAATAACACCCAAAGATAATATATGTCTTTTTTTTTCCCTTCCCACTCTCATTCCCACATTATTTGTTATTTATAATTATTTGATATTCAGCTGTTATTTATTGGATTTTATTCTTTTTACATTTTTCCTCGTTTAAGGGATTTCCAGGCTGATTTTAAGGGATTTTCAGGCTGATTTTAAGGGATTTTCAGGCTGATTTTAAGGGATTTTCAGGCTGATTTTAAGGGATTTCCAGGCTGATTTTAAGGGATTTCCAGGCTGATTTTAAGGGATTTCCAGGCTGATTTTAAGGGATTTCCAGGCTGATTTTAAGGGATTTTCAGGGTAACATTTTAAGGCTAATTTTAGGCTGTATTTTTTCTTCAGTGGGCACATTTGAGCAACTCCTTCCTTATCCCTGTATCCCTGTATCCATATATCCCAGTATCTCTATATCCCTGTATCCCTGTATCCCTGTATCCCTGTATCCCTGTATCCCTGTGTCCCTGTATCCCTGTATCCCTGTATCCCTGTGTCCCTGTATCCCTGTGTCCCTGTATCCCTGTGTCCCTGTGTCCCTGTGTCCCTGTATCCCTGTATCCCTGTATCCCTGTGTCCCTGTATCCCTGTGTCCCTGTGTCCCTGTGTCCCTGTATCCCTGTGTCCCTGTATCCCTGTGTCCCTGTATCCCTGTGTCCCTGTGTCCCTGTATCCCTGTATCCCTGTGTCCCTGTGTCCCTGTGTCCCTGTATCCCTGTGTCCCTGTATCCCTGTATCCCTGTGTCCCTGTGTCCCTGTGTCCCTGTATCCCTGTATCCCTGTGTCCCTGTATCCCTGTGTCCCTGTGTCCCTGTATCCCTGTGTCCCTGTGTCCCTGTGTCCCTGTATCCCTGTGTCCCTGTGTCCCTGTATCCCTGTATCCCTGTATCCCTGTGTCCCTGTATCCCTGTATCCCTGTGTCCCTGTATCCCTGTGTCCCTGTATCCCTGTATCCCTGTGTCCCTGTATCCCTGTATCCCTGTATCCCTGTGTCCCTGTATCCCTGTATCCCTGTATCCCTGTATCCCTGTGTCCCTGTATCCCTGTGTCCCTGTATCCCTGTGTCCCTGTGTCCCTGTGTCCCTGTGTCCCTGTGTCCCTGTGTCCCTGTGTCCCTGTATTCCTGTGTCCCTGTATCCATATATCCCTGTATCCCTGTATCCCTGTGTCCCTGTATCCCTGTGTCCCTGTATCCATATGTCCCTGTATCCCTATATCCCTGTGTCCATATATCCATGTATCTCTCTATCCCTGTATCCATGCATCCCTGTATCCATGCATCCCTGTATCCATGCATCCCTGTATCCATACATCCATGTATCCATGCATCCCTGTATCCATGCATCCCTGTATCCATACATCCATGTATCCATACATCCCTGTATCCATACATCCCTGTATCCATGCATCCCTGTATCCATACATCCATGCATCCCTGTATCCATACATCCATGTATCCCTGTATCCCTGTATCCCTATATCCCTATATCCCTCTATCCATATATCCCTGTATCTCTATATCCCTGTATCCATATATCCATGTATTTCTATATCCATATGTCCCTGTATTCCTATATCCCTGTATCCCTGTATCTCTATATCCCTGTATCCCTGTATCCCTGTATCCCTGTATCTCTATATCTCTATATCCCTGTATCCGTATATCCATGTATTTCTATATCCCTGTATCCCTGTATCTCTATATCCATATATCCCTGTATCCCTGTATCCATGTATCCATGTATCCCTGTATCCCTGTGGCTGATTCCCAGTGGATCCCAGTTTCCTGGGTGCTGGGAAGGTGGGATAAGGGAGGGAGAAGGTCACTTAAAAAGCCACTAAAAAAGGGATTTTTGGGTTCAAAGTTGGCAGTTTTGGCTTCCCCAAGGAAGCAGCTCCTTTGGGCTCCCCAAAAGGAAGTTGGACCAACCCTGGGTAACCCTAATCCCGGGAAGGAGGAAGTTTTTTTGGGGGCTGGGTTGGGCTTTGGGGGCTTTGGACCTCCTTAAAAAAAAAAAAAAAAAAACCCCAACAAAAACCTCCATAAAGGGGAAAAACCCCCCAATTTCATCCAGGCCAAAAATATTTGAATTAGGGAAGATTCCGTGCTGGAAATAGAGAAAATCGGGAATCCTGGAACTCCTGAGTGGTGTGAAGGAGCATTTTGTGTTCTTAAAAATGAATATTTTCTGGTGCTTCAGAAGCAGAACGAGGGGGGGGTCGGAGCCACTCCCGGAAATCCCAGATCCATTTAAAAAAATTGGAATTAGAGCAGGTTTTCAGCATCGATTTGGCCACAGTCCTGGCTGTGTGGGGATAAAAAGGGCAGCCCCAGATAATAAATCTTACATTATTTAAGCTCATTACTTAATCCGGCCCTTAATTCCTGCCTTTTAACGGCGAGCGAGCAAAATTGAATCAAAACTGTTAAAAACCACCCGTTTTTGTGCCCAAATTGGACGATTTTCCCGCCTCTCCCCCCTGCCAAGCTGTTTGTTTGGGCTGGTTTTCCTCCAGGCGTTTCCCATCCGCTTTTTTGCGTGGCTTTCAGACGACAAAAAATTCCACTTTTTTTGCCACCCAGAACGTCTGGATGCGAGTGATGGAGCCAGGAAAGGGTCTGGACGTGGATGGATGAGCCCCTTTGGAACGGGAATGTCTGGGAACAGGGTTTTGGGCTGGGTTATCCCAAGGGATGGAGCCAGGAAAGGGTCTGGACGTGGATGGATGAGCCCCTTTGGAATAGGAAGGGCTGGGAACAGGGTTTTGGGCTGAGTTATCCCAAGGGATGGAGCCAGGAAAGGATGGATGGATGAGCCCCTTTGGAATGGGAAGGGCTGGGAACAGGGTTTTGGGCTGAGTTATCCCAAGGGATGGAGCCAGGAAAGGGTCTGGACGTGGATGGATGAGCCCCTTTGGAACGGGAATGTCTGGGAACAGGGTTTTGGGCTGAGTTATCCCAAGGGATGGAGCCAGGAAAGGGTCTGGACGTGGATGGATGAGCCCCTTTGGAACGGGAAGGGCTGGGAACAGGGTTTTAGGCTGGGTTATCCCGGAAAAATGGTTTGGAAGGTGGGTTTAAGCTGCAAGGCAGAGCTTAATTCCAGTGGGAATGTGGCTGGGAACACCGGGAGGCTCCCGTTTCCCTGCTGGGAATGCAGGAAAAATCCCACTGGAATGCTCAGCCCGGCTTGGGGACGAGGAGGGATGAGCCCCTGTGGAATTCCCTGGGCTGGGAATGTCTGGGAACAGGGTTTTAGGCTGAGTTATCCCAGAAAAATGGTTTGGAAGGTGGGTTTAAGCTCCAAGACAGAGCTTAATTCCAGTGGGAATGTGGCTGGGAACACCGGGAGGCTCCCGTTTCCCTGCCAGTGCCAATCCAGGGAATTCCAGAGGCTCCCTTGTGCCCCATCCAGGGCTGGCCACGTCCCTTCCAGACACAGTGATTCCCATCCCTTTTCCCAGCGTTCCTCCTCGGGAAGGATTCCCCTCTGCCTGACCAAACTGATCCCAGTTTTCTAATCCCGCTTTTCCCACCCTTTTTCCCAGGATGGCGGACACGGATCTTTTCATGGAATGTGAGGAGGAGGAGCTGGAGCCGTGGCAGAAGATCAGCGATGTCATCGAGGACTCCGTGGTGGAGGATTATAATTCCGTGGATAAAACTGCCCCAGGTGACTCATTCCCTGGAATTGTTGCTCTCCCAGGGGTTCAGTGGGAATGGGAATGGCTGTGACCGAGGG